>NW_024735386.1:0-61935 GCF_018991925.1 Homarus americanus | reverse complement strand
ACACACTGTCAAGTACTGCATCAGACACTGAAGTACTGCAACAAGACACACTGTGAACCACTACAACAAGAAACACTGTGAAGTACTGCAACAAGACACACTGTGATGTACTGCAACAAGACACTTGTGAACCATTGCATCAAGACACACTGTGAACAACTGCATCAAGACACACTCTGAAGTACTGCATCATGACACACTGTGAACCACTGCATCAAGACACACTCTGAAGAACTGCACAAGACACACTGTGAACCACTGCATCAAGACACACACTCTGAAGTAAAGCAACAAGACACACTGTGAACTACTGGTCAAAGACAGCCAATGTGAAGCATTGTTGAAGAGTCAATAATTGTGAACCACTGCCTCAAGACACACCTCGTGAACCACTGTATCAAGACACACTCTTAAGTACTGCAACAAGACACACTGTGAACTACTGCATCAAGAGCTCTGAAGTACTAAATAAAGCACCAGAACTACTACAACAAGAAACAATGAAGTACTGTTATAAGACACACTGTGAACCACTGTAATAAGACACTCTGAACCACTACAACAAGACATACGTGTGAAGTATCACTGCAAATAAGACACACTGTACCCATTGCATCACATTAGGCACTTCCCCTGAACCACTACAACAAGACACACTGTGAAGTACTGCAACAAGACACACTGTGAACCACTGCAACAAGACACACTCTGAAGTACTGCAAAAAGACAGACTGTCAAGTACTGAAACAGGACACACTCTGAAGTACTGCAACAAGCCACACTGTGAACCACTACAACAAGACACAATGTGAAGTACTGTAATAAGACACACTGTGAACCACTGAAATAAGACACTCTGAACCACTACAACAAGACACACTGTGAACCACTGCAACAAGACACACACTGAAGTACTGCAACAAGACACACTGTCAAGTACTGCATCAGGACACACACTTAAGTACTGCAACAAGACACAATGTGAACCACTAAAACAAGACACAATGTGAAGCACTGTAATAAGACACACTGCGAACCACTGTAATAAGACACTCTGAACCACTACAGCAAGACACACACTGAAGTACTGCAATAAGACACACTGTGACATACTGCAACAAGACACACTGTGAACCACTGCATAAAGACACACTGTGAACCGCTGCATCAAGACACACTCTGAAGTGCTGCAACAAGACACACCGTGAACCACTGCATCAATACACACTCTGAAGTACTGCAACAAGACACACTCTGATGTACTGCATCAAGACACACTGTGAACCACTGCATCAAGACACACTCTGAAGTACTGCAACAAGACACACTATGAACCACTACAACAAGACACAATGTGAAGTACTGTAATAAGGCACACTGTGAACCACTGTAATAAGACACTCTGAACCACTACAACAAGACACACTGTGAAGTACTGCAACAAGACAAGCTGTGAACCACTGCAACAAGACACACTCTGAAGTACTGCAAAAAGACAGACTGTCAAGTACTGAAACAGGACACACTCTGAAGTACTGCAACAAGCCACACTGTGAACCACTACAACAAGACACAATGTGAAGTACTGTAATAAGACACACTGTGAACCACTGAAATAAGACACTCTGAACCACTACAACAAGACACACTGTGAACCACTGCAACAAGACACACACTGAAGTACTGCAACAAGACACACTGTCAAGTACTGCATCAGGACACACACTTAAGTACTGCAACAAGACACACTGTGAACCACTAAAACAAGACATAATGTGAAGCACTGTAATAAGACACACTGTGAACCACTGTAATAAGACACTCTGAACCACTACAGCAAGACACACTCTGAAGTACTGCAACAAGACACACTGTGACATACTGCAACAAGACACACTGTGAACCACTGCATAAAGACACACTGTGAACCGCTGCATCAAGACACACTCTGAAGTGCTGCAACAAGACACACCGTGAACCACTGCATCAATACACACTCTGAAGTACTGCAACAAGACACACTCTGATGTACTGCATCAAGACACACTGTGAACCACTGCATCAAGACACACTCTGAAGTACTGCAACAAGACACACTGTGAACCACTACAACAAGACACAATGTGAAGTACTGTAATATGGCACACTGTGAACCACTGTAATAAGACACTCTGAACCACTACAACAAGACACACTGTGAAGTACTGCAACAAGACACACTGTGAACCACTGCAACAAGACACACTCTGAAGTACTGCAAAAAGACAGACTGTCAAGTACTGAAACAGGACACACTCTGAAGTACTGCAACAAGACACACTGTGAACCACTACAACAAGACACAATGTGAAGTACTGTAATACGATACACTGTGAACCACTTTAATATGACACTCTGAACCACTACAACAAGACACACTGTGAAGTACTGCAACAAGACACACTGTGATGTACTGCAACAAGACACATTGTGATGTACTGCAACAAGACACTCTGTGAACAATTGCATCAAGACACACTGTGAACAACTGCATCAAGACAACCTCTGAAGTACTGCATCCTGACACACTGTGAACCACTTTCATCAAGACACTCTCTGAAGAACTGCAACAAGACACACTGTGAACCACTGCATCAAGACACACTCTGAAGTACTGCAACAAGACACACTGTCAAGTACTGCATCAGGACACACTCCGAAGTACTGTAACAAGACACACTGTGAACCACTACAACAAGAAACACTGTGAAGTACTGCAACAAGACACACTGTGATGTACTGCAACAAGACACTCTTAACCATTGCATCAAGACACACTGTGAACAACTGCATCAAGACACACTCTGAAGTACTGCATCATGACACACTGTGAACCACTGCATCAAGACACACTCTGAAGAACTGCAACAAGACACACTGTGAACCACTGCATCAAGACACAATCTGAAGTACTGCATCAAGACACACTGTGAACCACTGTATCAAGACACACTCTGGAGAAATGCAACAAGACCCACTGTGAACCACTGCATCAAGACACACTCTGAAGTAAAGCAACAAGACACACTGTGAACCACTGCATCAAGACAAACTCTTAAGTACTGCAACAAGACACACTGTGAACCACTGCTTCAAGACACACTGTGAACCACTGCATCAAGACACACTCTGAAGTACTGCAAGAAGACACACTGTGAACCACTGCATCAAGAGATACTCTGAAGTACTGCATCAAGACACACTGTGAACCAATACAACAAGACACACTGTGAAGTACTGCAACAAGACACACTCTGATGTACTGCATCAAGACCCCACTGTGACCCACTGCATCAAGACAAACTCTGAACCACTGCATCAAGACACACTCTTAAATATTGCAACAACATACACTGTGAACCGCTACATCAAGACACACTCTGAAGCACTGCAACAAGACACACCGTGAACCACTGCATCAAGACACACTCTGAAGTACGGCAACAAGCCACACTGTGAACCACTACAACAAGACACACTCTGAAGTACTGCAACAAGACACACTGTCAAGTACTGAAACAGGACACACTCTGAAGTACTGCAACAAGACACACTGTGAACCACTACAACAAGACACAATATGAAGTACTGTAATAAGACACAATGTCAACCAATGTAATAAGACACTCGGAACCACTACAACAAGACACACTGTGAAGTACTGCAACAAGACACACTGTGAACCACTGCAACAAGACACATCCTTAAGTACTGCAACAAAACACACTGTCAAGTACTGCATCAGGACACACTCTGAATTACTGCAACAAGACACACTGTGAACCACTAAAACAAGACTCAATGTGAAGTACTTTTATAAGACACACTGTGAACCACTGTAATAAGACACTCTGAACCACTACAACAAGACACACTGTGAAGTACTGCAACAAGACACACTGTGAACCACTGCAACAAGACACACTCTGAATCACTGCAACAAGACACATTGTGAAATACTGCAACAAGACACACTGTGAACCATTGCATCAAGACACACTCTGAAGTACTGCAATATGACACACTGTCAAGTACTGCAACAAGACACACTGTGAACCATTGCATCAAGACACACTTTGAAGTACTGCAACATGACACACTGTCAAGTACTGCAACAAGACACAATGTGACCCACAGCAACAAGACACATTCTGAAGTACTGCAAAAAGACACACTGTCAAGTACTGAAACAGGACACACTGTGAACCACTGAAATAAGACACTCTGATCCACTACAACAAGACACACTGTGAAGTACTGCAACAAGACACACTGAGAACCACTGCAACAAGACACACTCTGAAGTACTGCAACAAGACACTCTGTGAACCACTAAAACAAGACACAATGTGAAGCACTGTAATAAGACACACTGTGAACCACTGTAATAAGACACTCTGAACCACTACAGCAAAACACACTCTGAAGTACTGCAACAAGACACACTGTGACATACTGCAACAAGACATACTGTGAACCACTGCATAAAGACACACTGTGAACCGCTGCATCAAGACACACTCTGGAGTGCTGCAACAAGACACACCGTGAACCACTGCATCAATACACACTCTGAAGTACTGCAACAAGACACACTCTGAAGTACTGCATCAAGACACACTGTGAACCACTGCATCAAGACACACTCTTAAGTACTGCAACAAGATACACTGTGAACCGCTGCATCAAGACAAACTCTGAAGTATTGCAACAAGACACACCGTGAAAAATTGCATCAAGACACACTGTCAAGTTCTGCAACAAGACACACTCTGAAGTACTTCAACAAGACACACTGTCAAGTACTGCAACAGGACACACTCTGAACCACTGTCATAAGACACTGTGAACCACTGCTTCAAGACACACTCTGAAGTACTGACACAACACACACTGCCAAGGACTGCAGCAAGACACACTCTGAAGTACTCCACCAAACACTGTCAAGTAATGCAACAGGACACACTCTGAACCACTACAACAAGACACAATGTGAAGTACTGCAACAAGACACACTGTGAAGTACTGCAACAAGACACACTGTGAAGTACTGCATCAAGACACACTGTGAACCACTGCATCAAGACACACTCTGAAGTACTGCATCAAGACACAATCTGAATTACTGTAATAAGACACACTGTGAACAACTGTATCAAGACACATTCTGAAATACTGCAACAAGACACACTCTCAAGTACTGCAACAAGACACACTCTGAAGTACTGCAACAAGACACACTGTCAAGTACTGCAACAGGACACTCTCTGAACCACTGTAATAAGACACTGTGAACCACCGCACAAAGACACACTCTGAAGTACTGCAACAACACACACTGTGAAGTACTGCAACAAGACACACTCTGAAATACTGTAACAAGACACACTGTGAACCACTACAACAAACACATTGTGAAGTACTGCTACAAGACACACTCTGAAGTACTGCAACAAGACACACTGTCAAGAACTGCAGCAAGACACACTCTGAAGTACTGTAACAAGACACACTGTCAAGTACTGCAACAAGACACACTCTGAAGTACTGCATCTAGACACACTGTGAACCACTGCATCAAGACACACTCTGAAGTACTGCATCAAGACACACTCTTAAGTCCTGCAACAAGATACACTGTGAACCGCTGCATCAAGACACACTCTGAAGTACTGCATCAAGACATACTGTGAACCACTGCATCAAGACACACACTGAAGTACTGTATCAAGACACACTCTAAAGTACTGCAACAAGACACACTCTGAAGTACTGCAACAAGACACACTGTCAAGTACTGCAACAGGACACACTCTGAACCACTGTAATAAGACACTGTGAACCACCGCACAAAGACACACTCTGAAGTACTGCAACAACACACACTGTGAAGTACTGCAACAAGACACACTCTGAAATACTGTAACAAGACACACTGTGAACCACTGGAACATGACACACTATCAAGTACTGCAACAAGACAAACTCTCAAGTACTGCACTAAGACACAATGTGAACAACTGCATCAAGACACACTCTGAATTACTGTAATAAGACACACTGTGAACAACTGTATCAAGACACACTCTGAAGTACTCCAACAAGACACACTGTCAAGTAATGTAACAGGACACATTCTGAACCACTACAACGAGACACACTGTGAAGTACTGCAACAAGACACACTCTGAAGTACTGCATCAAGACACACTGTGAACCACTGCAACAAGGCACACTGTCAAGTACTGCAACAAGACACACTCTGAAGTACTGCAACAAGACACTCTGAAGTACTGCATCAAGACACACTGTGAACCACTGCATCAAGACACACTCTGAACCACTGCAACAAGACACACTCTGAAGTACTGCAACAAGACACACTGTCAAGTACTGCAACAGGACACACTCTGAAGTACAGCAACAAGACAGACTGTGAACCACTACAACAAGACACAATGTGAAGTACTGTAATATGACACACTGTGAACCACTGTAATAAGACACTCTCAACCACTACGACAAGACACTCTGTGAAGTACTGTAACAAGACACACTGTGAACCACTGCAACAAGACACACTGGGAACCACTGCATCAAGACACACTCTAAAGTACTGCAATAAGACACACCGTGAACCACTGCATCAAGACACACTCTGAAGTACTGTAACAAGACACACTGTGAACCACTACAATAAACACATTGTGAAGTACTGCTACAAGACACACTCTGAAGTACTGCAACAAGACACACTGTCAAGTACTGCAGCAAGACACACTCAGAAGTACTGTAACAAGACACAGAGAACCACTGTAATAAGACAATTATGAACCACCGCACAAAGAGACACTCTGAAGTACTGCAACAACACACACTGTGAAGTACCAAAAATGACACACTCTGAAGTCACTGTAACAAGACACACTGTGAACCACTGTAATAAGACACTCTGAACCACTACAACAAGACACACTGTGAAGTACTGCAACAAGACACACTCTGAAGTACTGTAACAAGACACACTGTGAACCACTGCAACACATGACACACTATCAAGTACTGCAACAAGACACTCTCAGCACTGAGACACACTGTGAACACTGCATGAAGACATACTCTAGTATGCAATAAGACACACCGTGAACCATTGCATCAAGACACACTCTGAAGTACTGCAACAAGACATACTGTGAACCACTGCATCAAGACACACTCTGAAGTACTGCAACATGACACACTGTCAAGTACTGCAACAAGACACACTCTGAAATACTGCAATAAGACACACTGTGAACAACTGTATCAAGACACACTCTGAAGTACTGCAACAACACACACTGTCAAGGACTGCAGCAAGACACACTCTGAAGTACTCCAACAAGACACACTGTCAAGTAATGCAAAAGGACACACTCTGAACCACTGTAATAAGACACTGTGAACCACTGATTCAAAACACACTCTGAAGTACTGCAACAACACACACTGTCAAGGACTGCAGCAAGACACACTCTGAAGTACTCCAACAAGACACACTGTCAAGAAATGCAACATGACACACTCTGAACCACTACAACAAGACACACTGTGAAGTACTGCAACAAGACACACTGTGAAGTACTGCATCAAGACACACTGTGAACCACTGCATCAAGACACACTCTGAAGTACTGCATCAAGACACACTCTGAAGTACTGCAACAAGACACACTGTCAAGTACTGCAACAGGACACACTCTGAACCACTGTAATAAGACACTGTGAACCACCGCATAAAGACACACTCTGAAGTACTGCAACAACACACACTGTGAAGTACTGCAACAAGACACACTCTGAAATACTGTAACAAGACACACTGTGAACCACTGCAACATGACACACTATCAAGTACTGCAACAAGACAAACTCTCAAGTACTGCACTAAGACACACTGTGAACAACTGCATCAAGACACACTCTGAATTACTGTAATAAGACACACTGTACTGTACAAGACACACTCTGAAGTACTGCAACAGGACACACTCTGAACCACTACAAGAAGACACACTGTCAAGTACTGCAACAAGACACACTCTGAAGTACTGCATCTAGACACACTGTGAACCACTGCATCAAGACACACTCTGAAGTACTGCATCAAGACACACTCATAAGTCCTGCAACAAGATACACTGTGAACCGCTGCATCAAGACACACTCTGAAGTACTGCATCAAGACACACTGTGAACCACTGCATCAAGACACACTCTGAAGTACTGCATTAAGACACACTGTAAAGTACTGCAACAAGACACACTCTGAAGTACTGCAACAAGACACACTGTCAAGTACTGCAACAGGACACACTCTGAACCACTGTAATAAGACACTTTGAACCACCGCACAAAGACACACTCTGAAGTACTGCAATAACACACACTGTGAAGTACTGCAACAAGACACACTCTGAAGTACTGTAATAAGACACACTGTGAACCACTGCAACATGACAAACTATCAAGTACTGCAACAAGACACACTCTGTAGTACTGCAATAAGACACACTGTGAACAACTGTATCAAGACACACTCTGAAGTACTGCATCAAGACACACTCTGAATTACTGTAATAAGACACACTGTGAACAACTGTATCAAGACACCCTCTGATGTACTGCAACAAGACACACTGTAGAGTACTGCAACAAGACACACTCTGAAGTACTGCATCAAGACACACTGTGAACCACTGCAACAAGACACACTGTCAAGTACTGCAACAAGACACACTCTGAAGTACTGCATCAAGACACACTGTGAACCACTGAAACAAGACACACTCTGAAGTACTGCAACAAGACACACTGTCAAGTACTGCAACAGGACACACTCTGAAGTACAGCAACAAGACACACTGTGAACCACTACAACAAGACACAATGTGAAGTACTGTAATATGACACACTGTGAAGCACTGTAATAAGACACTCTGAACCACTATGACAAGACAATCTGTGAAGTACTGCAACAAGACACACTGTGAGGTACTGTAACAAGACACACTGTGAACCACTGCAACAAGACACACTGTGAACCACTGTAATAAGACACTCTGAACCACTACAACAAGACACACTGTGAAGTACTGCAACAAGACACACTCTGAACCATTGCAACAAGACACACTCTGAATCACTACAACAAGACACATTGTGAAATACTGCAACAAGAAACACAGTGAACCATTGCATCAAGACACACTCTGAAGTACTGCAAAATGACACACTGTCAAGTACTGCAACAAGACACACTGTGAACCACTGCAAGAAGACTCATTCTGAATTACTGCAACAAGACACACTGTCAAGTACTGAAACAGGACACACTCTGAAGTACTGCAACAAGCCACACTGTGAACCACTACAACAAGACACAATGTGAAGTACTGTAATAAGAACCACTGTGAACCACTGAAATAAGACACTCTGAACCACTACAACAAGACACACTGTGAAGTACTGCAACAAGACACACTGTGAACCACTGCAACAAGACACACTCTGAAGTACTGCAACAAGACAAACTGTCAAGTACTGCATCAGGACACACTCTGAAGTACTGCAACAAAACACACTGTGAACCACTAAAACAAGACACAATGTGAAACACTATAATAAGGCACACTGTGAACCACTGTAATAAGACACTCTGATCCACTACAGCAAGACACACTCTGAAGTACTGCAACAAGACACACTGTGACATACTGCAACAAGACACACTGTGAACCACTGCATATAGACACACTGTGAACCGCTGCATCAAGACACACTCTGAAGTGCTGCAACAAGACACACCGTGAACCACTGCATCAATACACACTCTGAAGTACTGAATCAAGACACACTGTGAACCACTGCATCAAGACACTCTCTGAAGTACTGCAACCAGACACACTGTGAACCACTGCATCAAGACACACTCTGAAGTACTGCAACAAGACACACTGTGAACCACTACAACAAGACACAATGTGAAGTACTGTAATATGACACACTGTGAACCACTGTAATAAGACACTTTGAACCACTACAACACGACACACTGTGAAGTACTGCAGCAAGACACACTGTGAACCACTGCAACAAGACACATTCTGAAGTACTGCAACAAGACACACTGTCAAGTACTGCATCAGGACACACTCTGAAGTACTGCAACAAGACACACTGTGAACCACTAAAACAAGACACAATGTGAAGTAATGTTATAAGAAACACTGTCAACCACTGTAATAAGACACTCTGAACCACTACAATAAGACACACTGTGAAGTACTGCAACAAGACACACTGTGAACCACTACAACAAGACACACTCTGAAGTACTGCAACAAGACACACTGTCAAGTACTGAAACAGGACACACTCTGAAGTACTGCAACAAGACACACTGTGAACCACTAAAACAAGACACAATGTGAAGTACTGTTATAAGACACACTGTGAACCACTGTAATAAGACACTCTGAACCACTACGACAAGACACTCTGTGAAGTACTGCAACAAGAAACACTGTGAAGTTCTGTAACAAGACACACTGTGAACCACTGCAACAAGACACACTGTGAACCACTGCATCAAGACACACTCTAAAGTACTGCAATAAGACACACCGTGAACCACTGCATCAAGACACACTCTGAAGTACTGCAACAAGACACACTGTGAACAACTGCATCAAGACAAACTCTGAAGTACCTCAACAAGACACACTGTGAACCAATACAACAAGACACATTGTAAAGTACTGTAATAAGACACATTGTGAACCACTGAAATAAGACACTCTGAACCACTAAAACAAGACAAACTGAGAAGTACTGCAACAAGACACACTGTCAAGTTCTGCAACAAGACACACTCTGAAGTACTGCAACAAGACACACTGTCAGGTACTGCAACAGGACACACTCTGAACCACTGTAATAAGACACTGTGAACCACTGCTTCAAGACACACTCTGAAGTACTGCAACAACACACACTGTCAAGGACTGTAGCAAGACACACTCTGAAGTACTCCAACAAGACACACTGTCAAGTAATGCAAAAGGACACACTCTGAACCACTACAACAAGACACACTGTGAAGTACTGCAACAAGACACACTGTGAAGTACTGCATCAAGACACCCTGTGAACCACTGCATCCAGACACACTCTGAAGTACTGCATCAAGACACACTCTGAATTACTGTAATAAGACACACTGTGAACAACTGCTTCAAGACACACTCTGAAATACTGCAACAAGCCACACTGTGAACCACTACAACAAGACACACTCTGAAGTACTGCAACAAGACACACTGTCAAGTACTGAAACAGGACACACTCTGAAGTACTGCAACAAGACACATTGTGAACCACTACAACAAGACACAATATGAAGTACTGTAATAAGACACACTGTGAACCACTGTAATAAGACACTCTGAACCACTACAACACGACACACTGTGAAGTACTGCAACAAGACACACTGTGAACCACTGCAACAAGACACATTCTGAAGTACTGCAACAAGTCACACTGTCAAGTACTGCATCAGGACACACTCTGAAGTACTGCAACAAGACAAACTGTGAACCACTAAAACAAGACACAATGTGAAGTACTGTTATAAGACACACTGTGAACCACTGTAATAAGACACTCTGAACCACTACAACACGACACACTGTGAAGTACTGCAACAAGACACACTGTGAACCACTGCAACAAGACACATTCTGAAGTACTGCAACAAGACACACTGTCAAGTACTGCATCAGGACACACTCTGAAGTACTGCAACAAGACACACTGTGAACCACTACAACAAGACAAACTCTGAAGTACTGCAACAAGACACACTGTCAAGTACTGAAACAGGACACACTCTGAAGTACTGCAACAAGACACACTGTGAACCACTAAAACAAGACACAATGTGAAGTACTGTTATAAGACACACTGTGAACCACTGTAATAAGACACTCTAAACCACTACGACAAGACACTCTGTGAAGTACTGCAACAAGAAACACTGTGAAGTTCTGTAACAAGACACACTGTGAACCACTGCAACAAGACACACTGTGAACCACTGCATCAAGACACACTCTAAAGTACTGCAATAAGACACACTGTGAACAACTGCATCAAGACAAACTCTGAAGTACTGCAACAAGACACACTGTGAACCAATACAACAAGACACATTGTGAAGTACTTAATAAGACACATTGTGAACCACTGAAATAAGACACTCTGAACCACTACAACAAGACAAACTGTGAATTACTGCAATAAGACACACTGTCAAGTTCTGCAACAAGACACACTCTGAAGTACTGCAACAAGACACACTCTCAAGTACTGCAACACGACACACTCTGAACCACTGTAATAAGACACTGTGAACCAATGCTTCAAGACACACTCTGAAGTACTGCAACAACACACACCAAGTCAAGGACTGCAGCAAGACACCTTAGTACTCCTTAACAAGACACACTGTCAAGTACGCAAAGGACACACTTGGGAACTACTACAAATAAAGAGACACTCTGAAGTACTGCAACAAGACATTTAGGCACTTTACCAGACACACTGTAAATCACTGCATCAAGACACTCTGAAGTACTGCACAAGACACAATTCCCTGAATTACTGTAATAAGACACACTGTGAACAACTGCTTCAAGACACTCTGAAATACTGCAACAAGACACACTGTCAAGTACTGCAACAAGACACTCTGAAGTACTGCAAACAAGACACACTGTCAAGTACTGCAACAGGACACACTCTGAACCACTGTAATAAGACACTGTGAACCACCGCACAAAGACACACTCTGAAGCACTGCAACAACACACACTGTGAAGTACTGCAACAAGACACACTCTGAAGTATTGTAACAAGACACACTGTGAACCACTACAACAAGACACACTGTGAAGTACTGCAACAAGACACACTCTGAAGTACTGCATCAAGACACACTGTGAACCACTGCATGAAGACACACTCTGAAGTATTGCATCAAGACACACTCTTAAGTTCTGCAACAAGATACACTGTGAACCACTGCATGAAGACACACTCTGAAGTACTGCAACAAGACACACCGTGAACCATTGTATCAAGACACACTCTGAAGTACTGCAACAAGACATACTGTGAACCACTGCATCAAGACACACTCTGAAGCACTGCAACATGACACACTGTCAAGTACTGCAACAAGACACACTCTGAAATACTGCAATAAGACACACTGTGAACAACTGTATCAAGACACACTCTGAAGTACTGCAACAAGACACACTGTCAAGTTCTGCAACAAGACACACTCTGAAGTACTGCAACAAGACACACCGTCAAGTACTGCAACAAGAAACTCTCTGAACCACTGTAATAAGACACTGTGAACCACTGCTTCAAGACACACTCTGAAGTACTGCAACAACACACACTGTCAAGGACTGCAGCAAGACACACTTTGAAGTACTCCAACAAGACACACTGTCAAGTAATGCAACAGGACACACTCTGAACCACTACAACAAGACACACTGTGAAGTACTGCAACAAGACACACTGTGAAGTACTGCATCAAGACACACTGTGAACCACTGCATCAAGACACACTCTGAAGTACTGCATCAAGACACACTCAATTACTGTAATAAGACACTGTGAACCACCGCACAAAGATACACTCTGAAATACTGCAACAACACACACTGTCAAGGACTGCAGCAAGACACACTCTGAAGTACTGCATCAAGACACACTCTGAAGTACTCCAACAAGACACACTGTCAAGTAATGCAACAGGACACACTGTGAACCACTACAGCAAGACACACTGTGAACCACTACAACATGACACACTGTGAAGTACTGCAACAAGACACACTGTCAAGTACTACAACAGGACACATACTGAACCACTGTAATAAGACACTGTGAACCACTGCTTCATGACACACTCTGAAGTACTGCAACAACACACACTGTCAAGGACTGCAGCAAGACACACTCTGAAGTACTCCAACAAGACACACTGTCAAGTAATGCAAAAGAACACACTCTGAACCACTACAACAAGACACACTGTGAACCACTACAACAAGACACACTGTGAAGTACTGCAACAAGACACACTCTGAAGTACTGCATCAAGACACACTGTGAACCACTGCATCAAGGCACACTCTGAAGTACTGCATCAAGACACACTCTGAATTACTGTAATAAGACACACTGTGAACAACTGCTTCAAGACACACTCTGAAATACTGCAACAAGACACACTGTCAAGTACTGCAACAAGACACACTTGAAGTACTGCATCACACACACTCATGTCCTGCAACAAGATACACAAACTGCTGCATCAAGACACCTGAAGTACTGCATCAAGACACACTGTGAAACCACTGCATCAAGACACACTCTGAAGTACTGCATCAAGACACACTCTAAAGTACTGCAACAAGACACACTCTGAAGTACTGCAACAAGACACACTGTCAAGTACTGCAAACAGAACACACTCTGAACCACTGGGTAATAAAGGACACTTTGAACCACCGCACAAAAGAAGACACTCTGAAGTATCGCAATAACACACACTGTGAAGTACTGCAACACATTCCACCTGGAAGTTACTGTAACAAATATCAACACTGTGAACCACTGCAACATGACACCATCAAGTACTGCAACAAGACAATACCTCTGAAGTACTGCAATAAGACACACTGTGAACAACTGTATCAAGACACACTCTGAAGTACTGCATCAAGACACACTCTGAATTACTGTAATAAGACACACTGTGAACAACTGTATCAAGACACACCCTGAAGTACTGCAACAAGACACGCTGTCGAGTACTGCAACAAGACACACTCTGAAGTACTGCATCAAGACACACTGTGAACCACTGCAACAAGACACACTGTCAAGTACTGCAACAAGACACACTCTGAAGTACTGCATCAAGACACACTGTGAACCACTGAAACAAGACACACTCTGAAGTACTGCAACAAGACACACTATCAAGTACTGCAACAGGACACACTCTGAAGTACAGCAACAAGACACACTGTGAACCACTACAACAAGACACAATGTGAAATACTCTAATATGACACACTGTGAAGCACTGTAATAAGACACTCTGAACCACTACGACAAGACACTCTGTGAAGTACTTCAACAAGACACACTGTGAAGTACTGTAACAAGACACACTGTGAACCACTGCAACAAGACATACTGTGAACCACTGTATCAAGACACTCTAAGGTACTGCAATAAGACACACCGTGAACCTCTGCATCAAGACACACTCTGAAGTACTGCAACAAGCCATATTGTGAAACACTACAACAAGAGACAATGTGAAGTACTGTTATAAGACACACTGTGAACCACTGTAATAAGGCACTCTGAACCACTACATCAAGACACACTGTGAAGTACTGCAAGAAGACACTGTGAACCATTGCAACAAGACACACTCTGAATCACTACAACAAGACACATTGTGAAATACTGCAACAAGACACACTGTGAACCATTGCATCAAGACACACTCTGAAGTACTGCAACATGACACACTGTCAAGTGCTGCAACAAGAAACACTCTGAAGTACTGCAATACGACACACTGTGAACAACAGTATCAAGACACTCTCTGAAGTACTGCAACAAGACACACTGTCAAGTACTGCAACAAGACATTGTCTGAAGTACTGCAACAAGATACACTGTCAAGTACTGCAACAGGACACACTCTGAACCACTGTAATAAGACACTGTGAACCACTACAACAAGATACACAGTGAAGTACTGTCAACAAGACACACCGTGAACCACTACAACAAGACACACTCTGAATCACTACATCAAGACACACTGTGAAGTACTGCAACAAGACACACTGTGAACCACTGCAACAAGACACACTCTGAAGTACTGCAACAACACACACTGTCAAGTACTGCATCAGGCCACACTCTGAAGTACTGCAACAAGACACACTGTGAACCACTAAAACAAGACACAATGTGAAGCACTGAAATAAGACACACTGTGAACCACTGTAATAAGACACTCTGAACCACTACAACAAGACACACTCTGAAGTACTGCAACAAGACACACTGTGACATACTGCAACAAGACACACTGTAGACCGCTGCATCAAGACACACTCTGAAGTGCTGCAACAAGACACACCGTGAACCACTGCATCAAAACATACTCTGAAGTACTGCAACAAGACACACTCTAAAGTACTGCATCAAGACACACTGAACCACTGCATCCAAGACACACTTTGAAGTACTGCAACAGACACTGTGAACCACTGCATCAAAGACACACTCTGAAGAACTACAAACAGAATCCCGCAACATGAACCACTGCAACAAGATACACTCTTAAGTTCTGCAACAAGATACACTGTGAACCGCTGCATCAAGACACACTCTGAAGTACTGCAACAAGACACACTGTGAACCACTACAACAAGACACTATGTGAAGTACTGTAATAAGACACATTGTGAACCACTGCAACAAGACACACTCTGAAGTAATGCAACAAGACACACTTTCAAGTGCTGCAACAGGACACAATCTGAATTACTGCAACAAGACTCACTGTGGTCCACTACAACAAGACACAATGTGAAGTACTATAATAAGACACACTGTGAACCATAGTAATAAGAAACTCAGAACCACTACAACAAGACACATTGTGAAGTACTGCAACAAGACACACTCTGAAGTACTGCAACAAGACACACTGTGAACCACTACAACAAGACATAATGTGAAGTACTGTAATAAGACACACTGTCAACCACTGTAATAAGACACTCTGAACCACTACGACAAGACACACTTGTGAAGTACTGCAACAAGACACACTGTGAAGTACTGCAACAAGACACACTGTGAACCACTGCATCAAGACACACTGTGAACCACTACATCAACACACACTCTGAAGTACTGCAACAAGACACACTCTGAACCACTGCATTAAGACCCACTGAGAACCACTCTATCAAAACACACTCTGAAGTACTGCATCAAGACACACTGTGAACCACTGCAACAAGACACACTCTGAACCACGGCATCAAGACACACTCTGAAGTACTGCATCAATACACTCTCTGAAGTACTACAACAAGAAACACTGTGAACCACTGAAACAAGACACACTCTGAACCACTGCATCAAGACATACTCTGAAGTACTGCATCAAGACACACTCTTAAGTACTGCAACAAGATACACTGTGACCCACTGCATCAAGACACACTCTGAAGTACTGCAACAACACACACTGTCAAGTACTGCAGCAAGACACACTCTGAAGTTTTGCAACAGGACACACTGTCAAGTACTGCAACAGGACACACTCTGAAGCACTACAACAAGACACACTGTGAAGTACTGCAACAAGACACACTCTTAAGTACTGCAACAAGATACACTGTGAACCGCTGCATCAAGACACACTCTGAAGTACTGCAACAAGACACACTGTAAACCACTACAACAAGACACTATGTGAAGTACTGCAACAAGACACAATGTGAACCACTGCAACAAGACACACTCTGAAGTACTGCACCAAGACACACTGTCAAGTACTGCAACAGGACACACTGTGAAGTTCTGCAACAAGACACACTCTGAAGTTCTGCATCAAGACACACTGTGAACCACTGCATCAAGACACACACTGAAGTACTGCATCAAGACACACTCTTAAGTACTGCAACAAGATACACTGTGAACCGCTGCATCAAGTCACACTCTGAAGTACTGCAACAAGACACACCGTGAACAATTGCATCAAGACACACTCTTTAGTACTGCAACAAGACATACTGTGAACCACTGCATCAAGACACACTCTGAAGTACTGCAATGACACACTGTCAAGTACTGCAACAAGACACACTGTCAAGTACTGCAACAGGACACACTCTGAACCACTGTAATAAGACACTGTGAACCACTGCTTCAAGACACACTCTGAAGTACTGCAACAACACACACTGTCAAGGACTGCAGCAAGACACACTCTGAAGTACTCCAACATGACACACTGTCAATTAATGCAACAGGACACACTCTGAACCACTACAACAAGTCACTGTGAAGTACTGCAACAAGACACACTGTGAAGTACTGCATCAAGGCACACTGTGAACCACTGCATCAACACACACTGTGAAGTATTGCATCAAGACACACTCTGAATTACTGTAATAAGACACACTGTGAACAACTGTATCAAGACACACTCTGAAATACTGCAACAAGACACACTGTCAAGTATTGCAACAAGACACGCTCTGAAGTACTACAACAAGACACACTGTCAAGTACTGCATCAGGACACACTCTGAACAACCACTACAACAAGACACACTGTGAAGTACTGCAACAAGACACATTCTGAAGTACTGCAACAAGACACACTGTGAACCACTACAACAAGAAACAATGTGAAGTACTGTTATAAGACACACTGTGAACCACTGTAATAAGACACACTGTGAAGTACTGCAACTGGACACACTCTGAAGTACTGCAACAAGACACACTGTGAACCACTACAACAAGACATAATGTGAAGTACTGTAATAAGACACACTGTCAACAACTGTAATAAGACACTCTGAACCACTACGACAAGACATAATGTGAAGTACTGCAACAAGACACACTGTGAACCATTGCATCAAGACACCCTCTGAAGTAATGCAACAAGACATACTGTGAACCACTGCATCAAGACACACTCTGAAGTACTGCAACAAGACACACTGTGAAGTACTGCAACAAGACACACTGTGAACCACTGCATCAAGACACACTCTGAAGTACTGCAACAAGACACATCCTGAACCACTGCATTAAGACCCACTGAGAACCACTCCATCAAAACACACTCTGAAGTACTGCATCAAGACACACTGTGAACCACTGCAACAAGACACACTCTGAACCACGGCATCAAGACACAATCTGAAGTACTGCATCACTACACTCTCTGAAGTACTACAACAAGAAACACTGTGAACCACTGAAACAAGACACACTCTGAACCACTGCATCAAGACATACTCTGAAGTACTGCATCAATACACACTCTGAAGTAGTACAAAAAGAAACACTGTGAACCACTGCATCAAGACACACTCTGAAGTACTGCAATAAGACACACTCTGAACAACTGCATCAAGAAATACTCTGAAGTACTGCAACAAGACACACTGGGAAGTACTGCAATAAGACGCACTGCGAACCACTGCATCAAGACACACTCTGAAGTACTGCAACAAGACACAAGGTGAACCACTACAACAACACACAATGTGAAGTACTGTAATATATACCTTGAAGCACTGCATCAAGACACACTAGAACCACTGCATCAAAGACACACTCTGAAGTACTGCATCAAGACACACTCATTACACTGCAACAAGACAAACTCTGAACCACTGCATCAAGACACACTCTGAAGTACTGCAACAAGACACACTGTCAAGTACTGCAACAGGACACACTCTGAACCACTACAACAAGACACACTCTCAAGTACTGCAACAAGACACACTCTTAAGTACTGCAACAAGATACACTGTGAACCGCTGCATGAAGACACACTCTGAAGTACTGCAACAAGACACACTGTGAACCACTACAACAAGACACTATGTAAAGTACTGCAACAAGACACAATGTGAACCACTGCAATAAGACACACTCTGAAGTACTGCACCAAGACACACTGTCAAGTACTGCAACAGGACACACTGTGAAGTACTGCAACAAGACACACTCTGAAGTACTGCATCAAGACACACTGTGAACCACTGCATCAAGACACACACTGAAGTACTGCATCAAGACACACTCTTAAGTACTGCAACAAGATACACTGTGAACCGCTGCATCAGGACACACTCTGAAGTACTGCAACAAGACACACCGTGAACAATTGCATCAAGACACACTCTGAAGTACTGCAACAAGACATACTGTGAACCACTGCATCAAGACACACTCTGAAGTACTGCAACATGACACACTGTCAAGTACTGCAACAAGACACACTGTCAAGTACTGCAACAGGACACACTCTGAACCACTGTAATAAGACACTGTGAACCACTGCTTCAAGACACACTCTGAAGTACTGCAACAACACACACTGTCAAGGACTGCAGCAAGACACACTCTGAAGTACTCCAACATGACACACTGTCAATTAATGCAACAGGACACACTCTGAACCACTACAACAAGTCACTGTGAAGTACTGCAACAAGACACACTGTGAAGTACTGCATCAAGGCACACTGTGAACCACTGCATCAACACACACTGTGAAGTATTGCATCAAGACACACTCTGAATTACTGTAATAAGACACACTGTGAACAACTGTATCAAGACACACTCTGAAATACTGCAACAAGACACACTGTCAAGTATTGCAACAAGACACGCTCTGAAGTACTACAACAAGACACACTGTCAAGTACTGCATCAGGACACACTCTGAACCACTGTAATAAGACACTGTAAACCACCGCACAAAGATACACTCTGAAGTACTGCAACAACACACACTGTGAAGTACTGCAACAAGACACACTCTGAAGTACTGTAACAAGACACACTGTGAACCACTACAACAAACACATTGTGAAGTACTGCAACAAGACAAACTCTAAAGTATTGCAACAAGACACACTGTCAAGTACTGCAACAGGACACACTCTGAACCACTACAACAAGACACAATGTGAAGTACTGTAATATGACACACTGTGAAGCTCTGTAATAAGACAATCTGAGCCACTACGACAAGACACTCTATGAAGTACTGCAACAAGACACACTGTAAAGTACTGTAACAAGACACACTGTGAACCACTGCAACAAGACACACTGTGAACCACTGCATCAAGACACACTCTGAAGTACTGCAACAAGACACACTGTCAAGTACTGCAACAGGACACACTCTGAACCACTGTAATAAGACACTGTGAACCACCGCACAAAGACACACTCTGAAGTACTGCAACAACACACTCTGTGAAGTACTGCAACAAGACACACTCTGAAGTACTGTAACAAGACACACTGTGAACCACTGCAACATGACACACTATCAAGTACTGCAACAAGACCCACTCTGAAGTACTGCAATAAGACACACTGTGAACAACTGTATCAAGACACACTCTGAAGTACTGCATCAAGACACACTCTGAATTACTGTAATAAGACACACTGTGAACAACTGTATCAAGACACATTCTGAAGTACTCCAACAAGACACACTGTCAAGTAGTGCAACAGGACACACTCTGAACCATTACAACAAGACACACTGTGAAGTACTGCAACAAGACACACTCTGAAGTACTGCATCAAAACACACTGTGAATCACTGCAACAAGACACACTGTCAAGTACTGCAACAAGACACACTCTGAAGTACTGCAACAAGACACTCTGAAGTACTGCATCAAGACCCACTGTGAACCACTGCATCAAGACACACTGTGAACCACCGCACAAAGATACACTCTGAAGTACTGCAACAACACACACTGTCAAAGACTGCAGCAAGACACACTCTGAAGTACTGCATCAAGACACACTCTGAAGTACTCCAACAAGACACACTGTCAAGTAATGCAAGAGGACACACTCTGAACCACTACAACAAGATACACTGTGAACCACTACAACAAGACACACTGTGAAGTACTGCAACAAGACACACTGTCAAGTACTGCAACAGGACACACTCTGAACCACTACAAGAAGACACACTTTCAAGTACTGCAACAAGACACACTCTGAAGAACTGCATCTAGACACACTGTGAACCAATACAACAAGACACATTGTGAAGTACTGTAATAAGACACACTGTGAACCAATACAACAAGACACATTGTGAAGTACTGTAATAAGACACATTGTAAACCACTGGAAATAAGACACTTGAACCACTACAACAAGGAAACTGTGAAGTACTGCAACAAGACACACTGTCAAGTTCTGCAACAAGACACACTCTGGAAGTAATGCATCAAGACACTCTGAATTACATTGTAATAAGACACACACTGTGAACAACTGTATCAAGACACACTGAAATGTTAAAACAAGACACACTGTCAAGTACTGCAACAAGACACACTCTGAAGTACTGGAACAAGACACACTGTCAATACTGCAACAGGACACACTCTGAACCACTGTAATAAGACACTCTGAACCACTGCAACAAGACACACTCTGAAGTACTGTAACAAGACACACTGTGAACCACTGCAACATGACACACTATCAAGTACTGCAACAAGACACACTCTGAAGTACTGCAATAAGACACACTGTGAACAACTGTATCAAGACACACTCTGAAGTACTGCATCAAGACACACTCTGAATTACTGTAATAAGACACACTGTGAACAACTGTATCAAGACACACTCTGAAGTACTGCAACAAGACACACTGTCGAGTACTGCAACAAGACACAAAATGAAGTACTGCATCAAGACACACTGTGAACCACTGCAACAAGACACACTGTCAAGTACTGCAACAAGAAACACTCTGAAGTACTGCATCAAGACACACTGTGAACCACTGCAACAAGACACACTCTGAAGTACTGCAACAAGACACACTGTCAAGTTCTGCAACAAGACACACTCTGAAGTACTGCAACAAGACACACTGTCAAGTACTGCAACAGGACACACTCTGAACCACTGTAATAAGACACTGTGAACCACTGCTTCAAGACGCACTCTGAAGTACTGCAACAACACACACTGTCAAGAACTGCAGCAAGACACATTCTGAAGTACTCCAACAAGACACACTGTCAAGTAATGCAACAGGACACACTGTGAACCACTGCTTCAAGACACACTCTGAAGTACTGCAACAAGACACACTGTGAACAACTGCATCAAGACAAACTCTGAAGTACTGCAAAAGACACACTGTGAACCAATACAACAAGACATATTGTGAATTACTGTAATAAGACACATTGTGAACCACTGAAATAAGACACTCTGAACCACTACAACAAGACAAACTGTGAAGTACTGCAACAAGACACACTGTCAAGTTCTGCAACAAGACACTCTGAAGTACTGCAACAAGACACACTGTGAAGTACTGCATCAAGACACACTCTGAAATACTGTAATATGACACTGTGAACCACCGCACAAAGATACACTCTGAAGTACTGCAACAACACACACTGTCAAGGACTGCAGCAAGACACACTCTGAAGTACTGCATCAAGACACACTCTGAAGTACTCCAACAAGACACACTGTCAAGTAATGCAACAGGACACACTCTGAACCACTACAACAAGAGACACTGTGAACCACTACAACAAGACACACTGTGAAGTACTGCAACAAGACACACTGTCAAGTACTGCAACAGGACACACTCTGAACCACTGTAATAAGACACTGTGAACCACCGCACAAAGATACACTCTGAAGTACTGCAACAACACACACTGTGAAGTACTGCAACAAGACACACTCTGAAGTACTGTAACAAGACAAACTGTGAACCACTACAACAAGACACAATGCGAAGTACTGCAACAAGACACACTCTGAAGTACTGCAACAAGACACACTGTCAAGTACTGCAGCAAGACACACTCTTAAGTACTGTAACAAGACACTCTGTAAGTACTGCAACAGGACACACTCTGAACCACTACAAGAAGACACACTGTCAGGTACTGCAACAAGACACACTCTGAAGTACTGCATCTAGACACACTGTGAACCACTGCATCAAGACACACTCTGAAGTACTGCATCAAGACACACTCATAAGTCCTGCAACAAGATACACTGTGAACCGCTGCATCAAGACACACTCTGAAGTACTGCATCAAGACACACTGTGAACCACTGCATCAAGACACACTCTGAAGTACTGCATCAAGACACACTCTAAAGTACTGCAACAAGACACACTCTGACGTACTGCAACAAGACACACTGTCAAGTACTGCAACAGGACACACTCGGAACCACTGTAATAAGACACTGTGAACCACCGCACAAAGACACACTCTGAAGTAGTGCAATAACACACACTGTGAAGTACTGCAACAAGACACACTCTGAAGTACTGTAACAACACACACTGTGAACCACTGCAACATGACACACTATCAAGTACTGCAACAAGACACACTCTGAAGTACTGCAATAAGACACACTGTGAACAACTGTATCAAGACACACTCTGAAGTACTGCATCAAGACACACTCTGAATTACTGTACTAAGACACACTGTGAACAACATTATCAAGACACACTCTGAAGTACTGCAACAAGACACACTGTCGAGTACTGCAACAAGACACACTCAGAAGGACTGCATCAAGACACACTGTGAACCACTGCAACAAGCAAGACACAGAACCACTGCAACAAGACACACTCTGAAGTACTGCAACAAGACACACTGTCAAGTTCTGCAACAAGACACACTCTGAAGTACTGCAACAAGACACACTGTCAAGTACTGCAACAGGACACACTCTGAACCACTGTAATAAGACACTGTGAACCACTGCTTCAAGACGCACTCTGAAGTACTGCAACAACACACACTGTCAAGGACTGCAGCAAGACACATTCTGAAGTACTCCAACAAGACACACTGTCAAGTAATGCAACAGGACACACTGTGAACCACTGCTTCAAGACACACTCTGAAGTACTGCAACAAGACACACTGTGAACAACTGCATCAAGACAAACTCTGAAGTACTGCAAAAGACACACTGTGAACCAATACAACAAGACATATTGTGAATTACTGTAATAAGACACATTGTGAACCACTGAAATAAGACACTCTGAACCACTACAACAAGACAAACTGTGAAGTACTGCAACAAGACACACTGTCAAGTTCTGCAACAAGACACTCTGAAGTACTGCAACAAGACACACTGTGAAGTACTGCATCAAGACACACTCTGAACCACTGCATCAAGACACAATCTGAAGTACTGCATCAAGACACACTCTGAACCACTGCAACAAGACACACTGTCAAGTACTGCAACAGGACACACTCTGAAGTACAGCAACAAGACACACTGTGAACCGCTACAACAAGACACAATGTGAAATACTGTAATATGACACACTGTGAAGCACTGTAATAAGACACTCTCAACCTCTACGACAAGACACTCTGTGAAGTTCTGCAACAAGAAACACTGTGAAGTACTGTAACAAGACACACTGTGAACCACTGCAACAAGACACACTGTGAACCACTGCAACAAGACACACTCTGAAGTACTGCAACAAGACACACTGTCAAGTACTGCAACAGGACACACTCTGAACCGCTGTAATAAGACACTGTGAACCACTGTTTCAAGACACACTCTTAAGTACTGCAACAACACACACTGTCAAGGACTGCAGCAAGACACACTCTGAAGTACTCCAACAAGACTCACTGTCAAGTAATGCAACAGGACACACTCTGAACCAGTACAACAAGACACACTGTGAAGTACTGCAACAAGACACACTGTGAAGTACTGCATCAAGATACACTGTGAACCACTGCATCAAGACACACTCTGAAGTACTGCATCAAGACACACTCTGAATTACTGTAATAAGACACACTGTGAAAAACTGTATCAAGACACTCTGAAATACTGCAACAAGACACACTGTCAAGTACTGCAACAAGACACACTCTGAAGTACTGCAACAAGACACACTGTCAAGTACTGCAACAGGACACACTCTGAACGACTGTAATAAGACACTGTGAACCACCGCACAAAGACACACTCTGAAGCACTGCAACAACACACACTGTGAAGTACTGCAACAAGACACACTCTGAAGTACTGTAACAAGACACACTGTGAACCACTACAACAAGACACACTGTGAATTACTGCAACAAGACACACTCTGAAGTACTGCATGAAGACACACTGTGAACCACTGCATGAAGACACACTCTGAAGTACTGCATCAAGACACACTCTTAAGTACTGCAACAAGATACACTGTGAACCGCTGCATCAAGACACACTCTGAAGTACTGCATCAAGACACACTGTGAACCACTGCATCAAGACACACTCTGAAGTACTGCATCAAGACACACTCTAAAGAACTGCAACAAGACACACTCTGAAGTACTGCAACAAGACTCACTGTCAAGTACTGCAACAGGACACACTCTGAACCACTGTAATAAGACACTGTGAACCACCGCACAAAGACACACTCTGAAGTACTGCAATAACACACACTGTGAAGTACTGCAACAAGACACACTCTGAAGTACTGTAACAAGACACACTGTGAACCACTGCAACATGACACACTATCAAGTACTGCAACAAGACACACTCTGAAGTACTGCAATAAGACACACTGTGAACAACTGTATCAAGACACACTCTGAAGTACTGCATCAAGACACACTCTGAATTACTGTAATAAGACACACTGTGAACAACTGTATCAAGACACACCCTGAAGTACTGCAACAAGACACGCTGTCGAGTACTGCAACAAGACACACTCTTAAGTACTGCATCAAGACACACTGTGAACCACTGCAACAAGACACACTGTCAAGTACTACAACAAGACACACTCTGAAGTACTGCATCAAGACACACTGTGAACCACTGAAACAAGACACACTCTGAAGTACTGCAACAAGACACACTATCAAGTACTGCAACAGGACACACTCTGAAGTATAGCAACAAGACACACTGTGAACCACTACAACAAGACACAATGTGAAATACTCTAATATGACACACTGTGAAGCACTGTAATAAGACACTCTGAACCACTACGACAAGACACTCTGTGAAGTACTTCAACAAGACACACTGTGAAGTACTGTAACAAGACACACTGTGAACCACTGCAACAAGACATACTGTGAACCACTGTATCAAGACACTCTAAGGTACTGCAATAAGACACACCGTGAACCTCTGCATCAAGACACACTCTGAAGTACTGCAACAAGCCATATTGTGAAACACTACAACAAGAGACAATGTGAAGTACTGTTATAAGACACACTGTGAACCACTGTAATAAGGCACTCTGAACCACTACATCAAGACACACTGTGAAGTACTGCAAGAAGACACTGTGAACCATTGCAACAAGACACACTCTGAATCACTACAACAAGACACATTGTGAAATACTGCAACAAGACACACTGTGAACCATTGCATCAAGACACACTCTGAAGTACTGCAAAATGACACACTGTCAAGTACTGCAACAAGACACACTGTGAACCACTGCACGAAGACACATTCTGAATTAATGCAACAAGACACACTGTCAAGTACTGAAACAGGACACACTCTGAAGTACTGCAACAAAACACACTGTGAACCACTACAACAAGACACAATGTGAAGCACTGTAATAAGGCACACTGTGAACCACTGTAATAAGACACTCTGAACCACTACAGCAAGACACACTCTGAAGTACTGCAACAAGACACACTGTGACATACTGCAACAAGATACACTGTGAACCACTGCATATAGACGCACTGTGAACCGCTGCATCAAGACACACTCTGAAGTGCTGCAACAAGACACACCGTGAACCACTGCATCAATACACACTCTGAAGTACTGCATCAAGACACACTGTGAACCACTGCATCAAGACACTCTGAAGTACTGCAACAAGACACACTGTGAACCACTGCATCAAGACACACTCTGAAGTACTGCAACAAGACACACTGTGAACCACTACAACAAGACACAATGTGAAGTACTGCAATAAGACACTGTGAACCACTGTAATAAGACACTCTGAACCACTACAACAAGACACACTGTGAAGTACTGCAACAAGACACACGGTGAACCACTGCAACAAGACACACTCTGAAGTACTGCAACAAGACACACTGTCAAGTACTGAAACAGGACACACTCTGAAGTACTGCAACAAGACACACTGTGAACCACTACAACAAGACACAATGTGAAGTACTGTAATAAGATACACTGTGAACCACTGTAATAAGACACTCTGAACCACTACAACAAGACACACTGTGAAGTAGTGCAACAAGACACACTGTGATGTACTGCAACAAGACACTCTGTAAACCATTGCATCAAGACACACTGTGAACAACTGCATCAAGACACACTCTGAAGTACTGCATCATGACACACTGTGAACCACTTTCATCAAGACACGCTCTGAAGAACTGCAACAAGACACACTGTGAACCATTGCATCAAGACACACTCTGAAGTACTGCAACAAGACACACTGTCAAGTACTGTATCAGGACACACTCTGAAGTACTGCAACAAGACAAACTGTGAACCACTACAACAAGAAACACTGTGAAGTACTGCATCAAGACACACTGTGATGTACTGCAACAATACACTCTGTGAACCATTGCATCAAGACACACTGTGAACAACTGCATCAAGACACACTCTGAAGTACTGCATCATGACACACTGTGAACCACTGCATCAAGACACACTTTGAAGAACTGCAACAAGACACACTGTGAACCACTGCATCAAGACACACTCTGAAGTACTGCATCAAGACACAGAGTGAACCACTGTATCAAGACACACTCTGAAGAACTCCAACAAGACCCACTGTGAACCACTGCATCAAGATACACTCTGAAGTAAAGCAACAAGACACACTGTGAACTAATACAACAAGACACAATGTGAAGTACTGTTATAAGACACACTGTGAACCACTGCATCAAGACAAACTCTGAGTACCGCAACAAGACACACTGTGAACCACTGCATGAAGACATACTCTGAAGTACTGCATCAAGACACACTGTGCCACTGCATCAAGACACACTCTGAAGAACTGCAACAAGACACACTCTGATATGCTGCATCAAGACACACTGTGAACCACTGCATCAAGATACACTCTGAGTACTGCAACAAGACACACTGTGAACCACTGCATCAAGACATACTCTGAAGTACTGCATCAAGACACACTGTGAACCAATACAACAAGACACACTGTGAAGTACTGCAACAAGACACACTGTGAATCACGACAACAAGACACAATGTGAAGTACTGTAATAAGACACACTGTGAAGCACTGTAATAAGACACTCTGAACCACTACGACAAGACACTCTGTGAAGTACTGCAACAAGACACACTGTGAAGTACTGTAACAAGACACACTGTGAACCACTGCAACAAGACACACTGTGAACCACTGCATCATGACACACTGTCAAGTACTGCAACAAGACACACTGTGAACCACTGCAAGAATACACATTCTGAATTACTGCAACAAGACACACTGTCAAGTAATGAAACAGGACACACTCTGAAGTACTGCAACAAGCCACACTGTGAACCACTACAACAAGACACAATGTGAAGTACTGTAATAAGACACACTGTGAACCACTGAAATAAGACACTCTGAACCACTACAACAAGACACACTGTGAAGTACTGCAACAAGACACACTGTGAACCACTGCAACAAGACACACTGTGAAGTACTGCAACAAGACAAACTGTCAAGTACTGCATGAGGACACACTCTGAAGTACTGCAACAAAACACACTGTGAACCACTAAAACAAGACACAATGTGAAGCACTGTAATAAGGCACACAGTGAACCACTGTAATAAGACACTCTGAACCACTACAGCAAGACACACTCTGAAGTACTTCAACAAGACACACAGTGATGTACTGCAACAAGACACTCTCTGAACCATTGCATCAAGACACACTGTGAACAACTGCATCAAGACACCCTGTGAACCACTGCATCAAGACACACTCTGAAGTACTGCAACAAGACACACTGTCAAGTACTGCATCAGGAAACACTCTGAAGTACTGCAACAAGATACACTGTGAACCACTACAACAAGAAACACTGTGAAGTACTGCAACAAGACACACTGTGATGTACTGCAACAATACACTCTGTGAACCATTGCATCAAGACACACTGTGAACAACTGCATCAAGACACACTCTGAAGTACTGCATCATGACACACTGTGAACCACTGCATCAAGACACACTCTGAAGAACTGCAACACGACACACTGTGAACCACTGCATCAAGACACACTCTGAAGTACTGCAAAAAGACACACTGTGAACCACTGTGTCAGACACACTCTGAAGAACTGCAACAAGACCCACTGTGAACCAATGCATCAAAACACACTCTTAAGTACTGCAACAAGACACAGTGTGAACCACTGCATCAAGACAACTCTGAGTACTGCAACAAGACACACTGTGAACCACTGCATGAAGACATACTCTGAAGTACTGCATCAAGACACACTGTGAACCACTGCATCAAGACACACTCTGAGGTACTGCAACAAGACACACGCTGATGAAATGCATCAATACACACTGTGAACCACTGCATCAAGACACACTCTGAGTACTGCAACAAGACACACTGTGAACCACTGCATCAAGACATACTCTGAAGTACTGCATCAAGACACACTGTGAATCAACACAACAAGACACACTGTGAAGTACTGCAACAAGACACACTCTGATGTACTGCATCAAGACACACTGTGAACCACTGCATCAAGACACACTCTGAACCACTGCATCAAGACACACTCTTAAATATTGCAACAAGATACACTGTGAACCGCTACATCAAGACACTCTCTGAAGTACTGCAACAAGACACACCGTGAACCACTGCATCAAGACACACTCGGAAGTACTGCAACAAGCCACACTGTGAACCACTACAACAAGAAACACTGTGAAGTACTGTAATAAGACATACTGTGAACCACTGTAATAAGACACTCTGAACCACTACAACAAGACACACTCTGAAGTGCTGGAACAAGACCCACTGTGAACCAATGCATCAAGACACACTCTGAAGTACTGCAACAAGACACACTGTGAACCACTGCAACAAGACACATTCTGAAGTACTGCAACAAGACACACTGTCAAGTACTACATCAGGACACACTCTGAAGTACTGCAACAAGACACACTGTGAACCACTAAAACAAGACACAATGTGAAGTACTGTTATAAGACACACTGTGAACCACTATAATAAGACACTCTGAACCACTACAACAAGACACACTGTGATGTACTGCAACAAGACGCACTGTGAACCACTACAACAAGACACACTCTGAAGTACTGCAACAAGACACACTGTCAAGTACTGAAACAGGACACACTCTGAAGTACTGTAACAAGACACACTGTGAACCACTACAACAAGGCACAATGTGAAGTACTGTAATAAGACACACTGTGAACCTCTGTAATAAGACACTCTAAACCACTACAACAAGACACACTGTGAAGTACTACAACAAGACACACTGTGAACAAATACAACAAGACACACTCTGAATCACTGCAACAAGACACATTGTGAAATACTGCAACAAGACACACTGTGAACCATTGCATCAAGGCACACTCTGAAGTACTGCAACATGACACACTGTAAAGTACTGCAACAAGACACTCTGAAGTACTGCAATAAGACACACTGTGAACAACTGTATCAAGACTCACTCTGAAGTACTGCAACAAGACGCCCTGTCAAGTACTGCAACAAGACACTCTGAAGTACTGCAACAAAACACACTGTCAAGTACTGCAACAGGACACACTCTGAACCACTGTAATTAGGCACTGTGAACCACTGCATCAAGACACACTCTGAAGTAATGCAACCTGACACACTGTCAAGTACTGCAACAAGACACACAGTGAAGTACTGCAACAAGGCACACTCTGATGTACTGCATCAAGACACACTGTGAACCACTGCATCAAGACACACTCTGAACCACTTCATCAAGATACACTCTTAAATACTGCAACAAGATACACTGTGAACCGCTACATCAAGACACACTCTGAAGAACTGCAACAAGACACACCGTGAACCACTGCATCAAGACACACTCTGAAGTACTGCAACAAGCCACACTGTGAACCACTACAAAAAGAAACAATGTGAAGTACTGTAATAAGACACACTGTGAACCACTGTAATAAGACACTCTGAACCACTACAACAAGACACACTGTGAAGTACTGCAACAGGACACACTGTGAACCATTGCATCAAGACACACTCTGAAGTACTGCCACATGACACACTGTCAAGTACTGCAACAAGACACACTGTGAACCACAGCAACAAGACACATTCTGAAGTACTGCAACAAGACACAGTGTCAAGTACTGAAACAGGACACACTCTGAAGTACTGCAACAAGCCACACTGTGAACCACTACAAAGAGACACAATGTGAAGTACTGTAATAAGACACACTGTGAACCACTGAAATAAGACACTCTGAACCACTACAACAAGACACACTGTGAAGTACTGCAACAAGACACACTGTCAAGTACTGCATCAGGACACACACTTAAGTACTGCAACAAGACACACTGTGAACCACTAAAACAAGACACAAAGTGAAGCACTGTAATAAGACACACTATGAACCACTGTAATAAGACACTCTGAACCAGTACCGTAAGACACACTCTGAAGTACTGCAACAAGACACACTGTGACATACTGCAACAATACACACTGTGAACCACTGCATAAAGACACACTGTGAACCGATGCATCAAGACACACTCTGAAGTGCTGCATCAAGACACACCGTGAACCACTGCATCAATACACACTCTGAAGTACTGCAACAAGACACACTCTGAAGTACTGCATCAAGACACACTGAAAACCACTGCATCAAGACACACTCTGAACCACTGCATCAAGACACACTCTGAAGTACGGCAACAAGACACACTGTGAAGTACTGCAGCAAGACACACTGCGATGTACTGCAACAAGACACTCTGTGAACCATTGCATCAAGACACACTGTGAAGTACTGCAGCAAGACACACTGCGATGTACTGCAACAAGACACTCTGTGAACCACTACAACAAGACACACTGTGAAGTACTGCAGCAAGACACACTGCGATGTACTGCAACAAGAGACACTGTGAACCACTACAACAAGACACACTGTGAAGTACTGCAGCAAGACACACTGCGATGTACTGCAACAAGACACTCTGTGAACCACTACAACAAGACACACTGTGAAGTACTGCAGCAAGACACACTGCGATGTACTGCAACAAGAGACACTGTGAACCACTACAACAAGACACACTGTGAAGTACTGCAGCAAGACACACTGCGATGTACTGCAACAAGACACTCTGTGAACCATTGCATCAAGACACACTGTGAACAACTGCATCAAGACACACTCTGAAGTACTGCAACAAGACACACTGTCAAGTACTGCATCAGGACACACTCTGAAGTACTGCAACAAGACACACTGTGAACCACTACAACAAGAAACACTGTGAAGTACTGCAACAAGACACACTGTGATGTACTGCAACAAGACACTCTGTGAACCATTGCAGCAAGACACACTCTGAAGTACTGCATCATGACCCACTGAGAACAACTGCATCAAGACACACTCTGAAGTACTGCATCAAGACACACTGTGAACCACTGTATCAAGACACACTCTGAAGAACTGCAACAAGACCCACTGTGAACCACTGCATCAAGACACACTCTGAAGTACTGCAACAAGACACACTGTGAACTAATACAACAAGACACAATGTGAAGTACTCTTATAAGAAACACTGTGAACCACTGCATCAAGACACACTGTGAACCACTGCATCAAGACACACTCTTAAGTACTGCAACAAGACACACTGTCAAGTACTGCTACAGGACAGACTGTGAACCAATACAACAAGACACACTGTGAAGTACTGCAACAAGACACACTCTGATGTACTGCATCAAGATACACTGTGAACCACTGCATCAAGACACTCTGAACCACTGCATCAGGACACACTCTTAAATATTGCAACAAGATACACTGTGAACCGCTACATCAAGACACACTCTGAAGTACTGCAACAAGACACACCGTGAACCACTGCAACAAGACACATTCTGAAGTACTGCAACAAGACACACTGTCAAGTACTGCATCAGGACACACTCTCAAGTATTGCAACAAGACACACTGTGAACCACTAAAACAAGACACAATGTGAAGTACTGTTATAAGACACACTGTGAACCACTGTAATAAGACACTCTGAACCACTACAACAAGACACACTGTGAAGTACTGCAACAAGACACACTGTGAACCACTACAACAAGACACACTCTGAAGTACTGCAACAAGACACACTGTCAAGTACTGAAACAGGACACACTCTGAAGTACTGCAACAAGACACACTGTGAACCACTACAACAAGACACAATGTGTAGTACTCTAATAAGACACACTGTGAACCACTGTAATAAGACACTCTGAACCACTACAACAAGACACACTGTGAAGTACTGCAACAAGACACACTGTGAACCATTGCATCAAGACACACTCTGAAGTACTGCAACATGACACACTGCCAAGTACTGCAACAAGACACACTCTGAAGTACTGCAATAAGACACACTGTCAACAACTGTATCAAGACTCACTCTGAAGTACTGCAACAAGACGCACTGTCAAGTACTGCAACAAGACACACTCTGAAGTACTGCAACAATACACACTGTCAAGTACTGCAACAGGACTCACTCTGAACCACTGTAATAAGGCACTGTGAACCACTGCATCAAGTCACACTCTGAAGTAATGCAACATGACACACTGTCAAGTACTGCAACAAGACACACTCTGATGTACTGCATCAAGACACACTGTGAACCACTGCATCAAGATACACTCTGAACCACTACATCAAGACACACTCTTAAATACTGCAACAAGATACACTGTGAACTGCTACATCAAGACACACTCTGAAGTACTGCAACAAGACACACCGTGAACCACTGCATCAAGACACACTCTGAAGTACTGGAACAAGCCACACTGTGAACCACTACAACAAGAAACAATGTGAAGTACTGCAACAAGACAAACTGTGAACCTTGGATCAAGAAACTCTGAAGTACTGCAACATGACACACTGTCAAGCACTGCAACAAGACACACTGTGAACCACTGCAACAAGACACATTCTGAAGTACTGCAACAAGACACACTGTCAAGTACTGAAACAGGACACACTCTGAAGTACTGCAACAAGCCACACTGTGAACCACTACAACAAGACACAATGTGAAGTACTGTAATAAGACACACTGTGATCCACTGAATTAAGACACTCTGAACCACTACAACAAGACACACTGTGAAGTACTGCAACAAGACACACTGTGAACCACTGCAACAAGACACACTGTGAACCACTGCAACAAGACACAATCTCAAGTACTGCAACAAGACACACACTTAAGTACTGCAACAAGACACACTGTGAACCACTACAACAAGACACAATGTGAAGTACTGTAATAAGATACACTGTGAACCACTGTAATAAGACACTCTGAACACAACAAGACACACTGTGAAGTACTGCAACAAGACACACTGTGAACCACTGCAACAAGACACATTCTGAAGTACTGCAACAAGACACACTGTCAAGAACTGCATCAGGACACACTCTGAAGTACTGCAACAAGACACACTGTGAACCACTAAAACTAGACACAATGTGAAGCACTGTAATAAGACACACTGTGAACCACTGTAATAAGACACTCTGAACCACTACAACAAGACAAACTCTGAAGTGCTGGAACAAGACACACCGTGAACCACTGCATCAAAACACACTCTGAAGTACTGCAACAAGACACACTCTGAAGTACTGCATCAAGACACACTGTGAACCACTACATCAAGACACACTCTGAAGTACTGCAACAAGACACACTGTAAACCGCTGCATCAAGACACATTCTGAAGTACTGCAACAAGACATACTGTGAACCACTGCATCAGGACACACTCTGAAGTACTGCAACAAGACACACTGTGAACCACTACAAGAAGACACACTGTGAAGTACTGCAACAAGACACACTGTGATGTACTGCAACAAGACAATCTGTGAACCATTGCATCAAGACACACTGTGAACAACTGCATCAAGACACACTCTGAAGTACTGCAACAAGACACACTGTGAACTAATACAACAAGACACAATGTGAAATACTCTTAAAAGACACACTGTAAAAGACACACTGTGAACCACTGCATCAAGACACACTCTTAAGTACTGCAACAAGACACACTGTGAAACACTGCATCAAGACACACTCTGAAGTAATGCAACAAGACACACTGTGAACCACTGCATCGAGAGATACTCTGAAGTATTGCATCAAGACACACTGTGAACCACTGCATCAAGACACACTCTGAAGTACTGCAACAAGACACACTGTCAAGTACTGCAACAGGACAGACTGTGAAGCAATACAACAAAACACACTGTGAAGTATTGCAACAAGACACACTCTGAAGTACTGCATCAAGACACACTCTGAACCACTGCATCAAGACACACTCCTAAATACTGCAACAAGACACACTATGAACTCATACAACAAGACACAATGTGAAGTACTGTTATACGACACACTGTGAACCACTGCATCAAGACACACTCTGAAGTACTGCATCAAGACACACTGTGAACCACTGCATCAAGACACACTCTTCAGTACTGCAACAAGACACACTGTGAAACACTGCATCAAGACACACTCTGAAGTAATGTAACAAGACACACTGTGAACCACTGCATCGTGAGCTATTCTGAAGTACTGCATCAAGACACACTGTGAACCACTGCATCAAGACACACTCTGAAGTACTGCAACAAGACACACTGTCAAGTACTGCAACAGGACAGACTGTGAAGCAATACAACAAGACACACTGTGAAGTATTGCAACAAGGCACACTCTGAAGTACTGCATCAAGACACTCTGAACCACTGCATCAAGACACACTCTTAAATACTGCAACAAGATACACTGTGAACCGCTACATCAAGACACACTCTGAAGTACTGCAACAAGACACACTGTCAAGTACTGCAACAGGACAGACTGTGAACCAATACAACAAGACACACTGTGAAGTACTGCAACAAGACACACTCTGAAGTACTGCATCAAGACACACTGTGAACCACTGCATCAAGACACACTCTGAACAACTGCATCAAGACACACTCTGAAGCACTGCAACAAGCCACACTGTGAACCACTACAACAAGAGACAATGACACACTGCGAACCACTGTAATAAGACACTCTGAACCACTACAACAAGTCACACTGTTAAGTACTGCAACAAGACACACTGTGAACCATTGCAACAAGACACACTCTGAATCACTACAACAAGACACATTGTGAAATACTGCAATAAGACACACTGTGAACCATTGCATCAAGACACATTCTGAAGTACTGCAACAAGACACACTGTCAAGTACTGAAACAGGACACACTCTAAAGAACTGCAACAAGACACACTGTGAACCATTGCATCAAGACACACTCTGAAGTACTGCAACATGACACACTGTCAGTACTGCAACAAGACACACTGTGAACCACTGCAACAAGACACATTCTGAAGTACTGCAACAAGACACACTGTGAAGTACTGAAACAGGACACACTCTAAAGTACTGCAACAAGACACACTGTCAAGTACTGCAACAGGACAGACTGTGAACCAATACAACAAGACACACGGTGAAGTACTGCAACAAGACACACTCTGAAGTACTGCATCAAGACACACTGTAAACCACTGCATCAAGACACACTCTGAACAACTGCATCAAGACACACTCTGAAGCACTGCAACAAGCCACACTGTGAACCACTACAACAAGAGACAATGACACACTGCGAACCACTGTAATAAGACACTCTGAACCACTACAACAAGTCACACTGTGAAGTACTGCAACAAGACACACTGTGAACCATTGCAACAAGACACACTCTGAATCACTACAACAAGACACATTGTGAAATACTGCAACAAGACACACTGTGAACCATTGCATCAAGACACATTCTGAAGTACTGCAACAAGACACACTGTCAAGTACTGAAACAGGACACACTCTAAAGAACTGCAACAAGACACACTGTGAACCATTGCATCAAGACACACTCTGAAGTACTGCAACATGACACACTGTCAGTACTGCAACAAGACACACTGTGAACCACTGCAACAAGACACATTCTGAAGTACTGCAACAAGACACACTGTCAAGTACTGAAACAGGACACACTCTAAAGTACTGCAACAAGACACACTGTCAACCACTATAACAAGACACAATGTGAAGTACTGTAATGAGACACACTGTCAACCACTACAACAATACACACTGTGAAGTACTGCAACAAGACACACTGTGAACCACTGCAACAAGACACACTCTGAAGTACTGCAACAAGACACACTGTCAAGTACTGCATCAGGAAACACTCTGAAGTACTGCAACAAGACACACTGTCAACCACTACAACAAGACACACTGTGAAGTACTGCAACAAGACATACTGTGAACCACTGCAACAAGACACACTCTGAAGTACTGCAACAAAGACACACTGTCAAGTACTGCATCAGGACACACTCTGAAGTACTGCAACAAGACACACTGTGAACCACTAAAACAAGACACAATGTGAAGCACTGTAATAAGACACTCTGAACCACTACGACAAGACACTCTGTGAAGTACTGCAACAAGACACACTGTGAAGTACTGTAACAAGACACACTGTGAACCACTGCAACGAGACACACTGTGAACCACTGCATCATGACACACTCTAAAGTACTGCAATAAGACACACCTTGAACCACTGCATCAAGACACACACTGAAGTACTGCAACAAGCCACACTGTGAACCACTACAAAAAGAAACAATGTGAAGTACTGTTATAAGACACACTGTGAACCACTGTAATAAGACACTCTGAACCACTACAACAAGACACACTCTGAAGTACTGCAACAAGACATACTGACATACTGCAACAAGACACACTGTGAACCACTGCATAAGGACAAACTGTGAACCGCTGCATCAAGACACACTCTGAAGTGCTGCAACAAGACACACCGTGAACCACTGCATCAAAACACTCTCTGAAGTACTGCAACAAGACAACCTCTGAAGTACTGCATCAAGACACACTGTGAACCACTGCATCAAGACACGCTCTGAAGTACTGCAACAAGACAAACTCTGAAGTACTGCAACAAGACACACCTTGAACCGCTGCATCAAGACACACTCTGAAGTACTGCAACAAGACAAACTATGAACCACTGCATCAAGACACACTCTGAAGAACTGCAAAAAGACCCAGTGTGAACCACTGCATCAAGACACACTCTGAAGTACAGCAACAAGACACACTGTCAAGTACTGCATCAGGACACACTCTGAAGTACTACAACAAGACACACCGTGAACCACTACAACAAGACGCACTGTGAAGTACTGCAACAAGACACTCTGTGAAGCATTGCATGAAGACACACTGTGAACCGCTGCATCAAGACACACTCTGAAGTGCTGCAACAAGACACACCGTGAACAACTGCATCAAAACAAACTCTGAAGTACTGCAACAAGACACACTCTGAAGTACTACATCAAGACACACTGTGAACCACTGCATCAAGACACACCCTGAAGTAATGCATCATGACACACTGTGAACCACTGCATAAAGACACACTCTGAAGTACTGCATCAAGACACACTGTGAACCACTGCATCAAGACACACTCTGAAGAACTGCAACAAGACCCACTGTGAACCACTGAATCAAGACACACTCTGAAGTACTGCAACAAGACACACTGTGAACTAATACAACAAGACACAATGTGAAGTACTGTTATAAGACACACTGTGAACCACTGCATCAAGACTCACTCTGAAGTACTGCATCAAGACAAACTGTGAACCACTGCATCAAGACAAACTCTTAAGTACTGCAACAAGACACAATGTAAACCACTGCATCAAGAACCACTCTGAAGTACTGCATCAAGACACACTGTGAACCACTGCATCAAGACACACTCTGAAGTACTGCAACAAGACACACTGTCAAATACTGCAACAGGACAGACTGTGAACCAATACAACAAGACACACTGTGAAGTGCTGGAACAAGACACACTCTGAAGTACTGCTTCAAGACACATTGTGAACCACTGCATCAAGACACACTCTGACCCACTGCATCAAGTCACACTCTTAAATACTGCAACAAGATACACTGTGAACCGCTACATCAAGCCACACTCTGAAGTACTGCAACAACACACACCGTGAACCACTGCATCAAGACACACTCTGAAGTACTGCAACAAGACACGCTGTCAAGTACTGCATCAAGAAACACTCTGAAGTACTGCAACAAGACACACTGTGAAATACTGCAACAAGACACACTGTGACATACTGCAACAAGACACACTGTGAACCGCTGCATCAAGACACACTCTGAAGTACTGCAACAAGACACACGTCAAGTACTGCATCAGGACACACTCTGAAGTACTGCAACAAGACACACTGTGAACCACTACAACAAGACACACTGTGAACCACTACAACAAGGCACACTGTGATGTACTGCAACAAAACACACTGTGAACCACTGCATCAACACACACTCTGAAGAACTGCAACAAGACCCACTCTGAAGTACTGCATCAAGACACACTGTGAACCACTGAATCAAGACACACTCTGAAGTACTGCAACAAGACACACCGTGAACCACTGCATCAAAACACACTCTGAAGTACTGCAACAAGACACACTCTGAACTACTGCATCAAGAGACACTGTGAACCACTGAATCAAGACACACTCTGAAGTACTGCAACAAGACACTGTGAACAAATACAACAAGACACAATGTGAAGAACTATTATAAGACACACTGTGAACCACTGCATCAAGCCACACTCTGAACCACTGCATCAAGACACACTCTTAAGTACCGCAACAAGACACACTGTGAACCACTGGATCAAGACACACTCTAAAGTACTGCATCAAGACACTCTTAAGTACTGCAACAAGATACACTGTGATCCGCTGCATAAGACACACTCTGAAGTACTACAACAACACACACTGTCAAGTACTGCAGCAAGACACACTCTGAAGTACTGCAACAAGACACACTGTGAAGTACTGCAACAGCACACAATCTGAACCACTACAAGAAGACACTCTGTGAAGTACTGCAACAAGACACGCTCTTAAGTACTGCAACAATATTCACTGTGAACCGCTGCATCAAGACACCCTCTGAAGTACTGCAACAGCACACACTGTCAAGTGCTGCAACAAGACACACCGTGAACCACTGCATCAAGACACACTTTGAAGTACTGCAACAAGACACACTGTGAACCACTGCAACAAGACACAATGTGAAGTACTGAAATAAGACACTGTGAACCACTGTAATAAGACACTCTGAACCACTACAACAAGACACACTGTGAAGTACTGCAACAAGACACACTGTGAACCACTGCAACAAGACACACTCTGAAGTACTGCAAAAAGACACACTGTGAACCTTTGCAACAAGACACACTCTGAATCACTACAACAAGACACATTGTGAAATACAACAACAAGACACACTGTGAACCATTGCATCAATACACACTCTGAAGTACTGCAACATGACACACTGTCAAGTACTGCAACAAAACACACTGTGAACCACTGCAACAAGACACATTCTGAAGTTCTGCAACAAGACACACTGTCAAGTACTGAAACAGGACACACTCTGAAGTACTGCAACAAGACACACTGTCAACCACTACAACAAGACACACTGTGAAGTACTGCAACAAGACATACTGTGAACCACTGCAACAAGACACACTCTGAAGTACTGCAACAAAAACACACTGTCAAGTACTGCATCAGGACACACTCTGAAGTACTGCAACAAGACACACTGTGAACCACTAAAACAAGACACAATGTGAAGCACTGTAATAAGGCACACAGTGAACCACTGTAATAAGACACTCTGAACCACTACAACAAGAAACACTCTGAAGTACTGCAACAAGACACTCTGTGAAATACTGCAACAAGACAAACTGTGACATACTGCAAAAAGACACACTATGAACCACTGCATAAAGACACACTGTGAACCGCTGCATCAAGACACACTCTGAAGTGCTGCAACAAGACACACTGTGAACCACTGCATCAGGACACACTCTGAAGTACTGCAACAAGACACACTCTGAAGTACTGCATCAAGACACACTGTGAACCACTGCATCAAGACACACTCCGAAGTAATGCAACAAGACACACTGTGAACCGTTGCATCAAGACCCACTCTGAAGTACTGCAACAAGACACACTGTGAACCACTACATCAGGACACACTCTGAAGTACTGCATCAAGACACACTGTGAACCACTGCATCAACACACACTCTGAAGAACTGCAACAAGGCCCACTGTGAACCACTGCATCAAGACACACTCTGAAGAACTGCAACAAGGCCCACTGTGAACCACTACATCAGGACACACTCTGAAGTACTGCATCAAGACACACTGTGAACCACTGCATCAACACACACTCTGAAGTACTGCAACAAGACACACGGTCGTGTACTGCATCAGGACACACTCTGAAGTACTGCAACAAGACACACTGCGAACCACTGCATCAAGACACACTCTGAAGTACTGCAACAAGACGCAATATCAAGTACTGAAACAGGATACACTCTGAAGTACTGCAACAAGACACACTGTGAACCACTACAAGACACAATGTGAAGTTCTGTAATAAGACACTCTGAACCACTACAACGAGACACACTGTAAAGTACTGCAACAAGACACACTGTGAACCACTGCAACAAGACACACTCTGAAGTACTGCAACAAGACACACTGTCAAGTACTTCATCAGGACACACTCTGAAGTACTGCAACAAGGCACACTGTACACCACTAAAACAAGACACAATGTGAAGCACTGTAATAAGACACACTGTGAACCACTGTAATAAGACACTCTGAACCACTACAACAAGACACACTCTGAAGTACTGCAACAAGACACACTGTGACATACTGCAACAAGACACACTGTGAACCACTGCATAAAGACACACTGTGAACCGCTGCATCAAGACACACTCTGAAGTGCTGCATCAAGACACACCGTGAACCACTGCATCAAAACACACTCTGAAGTACTGCAACAAGACAAACTCTGAAGTACTGCATCAAGACACACTGTGAACCACTGCATCAAGACACACTCTGAAGTACTGCAACAAAACAAACTCTGAAGTACTGCAACAAGACACACCTTGAACCGCTGCATCAAGAGACACTCTGAAGTACTGCAACAAGACACACTGTGAACCACTGCATCAAGATACACTCTGAAGTACTGCATCAAGACACACTGTGAACCACTGCATCAAGACACACTCTGAAGTACAGCAACAAGACACACTGTCAAGTACTGCATCAGGACACACTCTGAAGTACTGCAACAAGACACACCGTGAACCACTACAACAAGACACACTGTGAAGTACTGCAACAAGACACTCTGTGAAGCATTGCCTCAAGACACACTGTGAACCGCTGCATCAAGACACACTCTGAAGTGCTGCAACAAGACACACCGTGAAACAACTGCATCAAAACACACTCTGAAGTACTGCAACAAGACACACTCTGAAGTACTGCATCAAGACACACTGTGAACCACTGCATCAAGACACACTCTGAAGTACTGCATCATGACACACTGTGAACCACTGCATAAAGACACACTCTGAAGTACTGCATCAAGACCCACTGTGAACCACTGCATCAAGACACACTCTGAAGTACTGCAACAAGACCCACTGTGAACCACTGAATGAAGACACACTCTGAAGTACTGCAACAAGACACACTGTGAACTAATACAACAAGACACAATGTGAAGTACTGCTATAAGACACACTGTGAACCACTGCATCAAGACACACTCTGAAGTACTGCATCAAGACACACTGTGAACCACTGCATCAAGACATATCCTTAAGTACTGCAACAAGACACAATGTAAACCACTGCATCAAGAACCACTCTGAAGTACTGCAACAAGACACACTGTGAACCACTGCATCAAGACATACTCTGAAGTACTGCATCAAGACACACTGTGAACCACTGCATCAAGACACACTCTGAAGTACTGCAACAAGACACACTGTCAAATACTGCAACAAGACACACTCTGAAGTACTGCTTCAAGACACACTGTGAACCACTGCATCAAGACACACTCTGACCCACTGCATCAAGTCACAATCTTAAATACTGCAACAAGATACACTGTGAACCGCTACTTCAAGCCACACTCTGAAGTACTGCAACAACACACACCATGAACCACGGCATCAAGACACACTCTGAAGTACTGCAACAAGCCACACTGTGAACCACTACAACAAGAGACAATGTGAAGTACTGTTATAAGACACACTGTGAACCACTGGAATAAGACACTCTGAACCACTACAACAAGACGCACTGTGAAGTACTGCAACAAGACACACTGTGAACCACTGCAACAAGACACACTCTGAATCACTACAACAAGACACATTGTGAAATACTGCAACAAGACACACTGTGAACCATTGCATCAAGACACACTCTGAAGTACTGCAACATGACACACTGTCAAGTGCTGCAACAAGAAACACTCTGAAGTACTGCAATACGACACACTGTGAACAACAGTATCAAGACACTCTCTGAAGTACTGCAACAAGACACACTGTCAAGTACTGCAACAAGACATTGTCTGAAGTACTGCAACAAGATACACTGTCAAGTACTGCAACAGGACACACTCTGAACCACTGTAATAAGACACTGTGAACCACTACAACAAGATACACAGTGAAGTACTGTCAACAAGACACACCGTGAACCACTACAACAAGACACACTCTGAATCACTACATCAAGACACACTGTGAAGTACTGCAACAAGACACACTGTGAACCACTGCAACAAGACACACTCTGAAGTACTGCAACAAGACACACTGTCAAGTACTGCATCAGGCCACACTCTGAAGTACTGCAACAAGACACACTGTGAACCACTAAAACAAGACACAATGTGAAGCACTGAAATAAGACACACTGTGAACCACTGTAATAAGACACTCTGAACCACTACAACAAGACACACTCTGAAGTACTGCAACAAGACACACTGTGACATACTGCAACAAGACACACTGTGGACCGCTGCATCAAGACACACTCTGAAGTGCTGCAACAAGACACACCGTGAACCACTGCATCAAAACATACTCTGAAGTACTGCAACAAGACACACTGTGAACCACTGCATCAAGACACACTGTGAAGTACTGCAACAAGACACTGTAAACCACTGCATCAAGACACACTCTGAAGAACTACAACAAGACCCACTGTGAACCACTGCATCAAGACACACACTGAAGTACTGCAACGAGACACACTGTCAAGTACTGCATCAGGACACACTCTGAAGTACTGCAACAAGACACACTGTGAACCACTACAACAAGACACAATGTGAAGAACTGCATCATGACACACTGTGAACCACTGCATCAAGACACACTCTGAAGAACTGCAACAAGACACACTGTGAACCACTGCATCAAGACACACTCTGAAGAACTGCAACAAGACACACTGTGAACCACTACAACAAGACACACTGTGAAGTACTGCAGCAAGACACAATCTGAAGTACTGCATCAAGACACACTGTGAACCGCTTCATCAAGACACACTGTGAAGTACTGCAACAGCACGCACTGTCAAGTAATGCAACAAGACACACCGTGAACCACTGCATCAAGACACACTCTGAAGTACTGCAACAAGACACACTGTGAACCACTACAACAAGACACAATGTGAACCACTGTAATAAGACACTCTGAATCATTACAACAAGACAAACTGTGAAGTACTGCAACAAGACACACTGTGAACCACTGCAACAAGACACACTCTGAAGTACTGCAACAAGGCACACTGTCAAGTACTGCAACAGGACACACTCTGAAGTACTGCAACAAGACACAATGTGAAGTACTGTAATAAGACACACTGTCAACCACTGTAATAAGACACCCTGAACCACTACGAAGAACACACTTGTGAAGTACTGCAACAAGACACACTGTGAAGTACTGCAACAAGACACACTGTGAACCACTGCATCAAGACACACTGTGATCCACTACATCAAGACACACTCTGAAGTACTGCAACAAAACACACCGTGAACCACTGCATCAAGACACACTCTGAAGTACTTCAACAAGACACACTCTGAACCACTGCATTAAGACCCACTGAGAACCACTCCATCAAAACACACTCTGAAGTACTGCATCAAGACACACTGTGAACCACTGCAACAAGACACACTCTGAACCACGGCATCAAGACACACTCTGAAGTACTGCATCAATACACTCTCTGAAGAACTACAACAAGAAACACTGTGAACAGCTGAAACAAGACACACTCTGAACCACTGCATCAAGACATTTTCTGAAGTACTGCATCAATACACACCCTGAAGTAGTACAACAAGAAACACTGTGATCCACTGCATCAAGACACACTCTGAAGTACTGCAACAAGACACACTCTGAACAATTGCATCAAGACATACTCTGAAGTACTGCAACAAGACACACTGTGAAGTACTGCAATAAGACGCACTGCGAACCACTGCATCAAGACACACCTTGAAGTACTGCAACAAGACACAAGGTGAACCACTACAACAAGACACAATGTGAAGTACTGTAATATGACACACTGTGAACCCTTACAACAAGACACACAGTGAACCACTGCAACAAGACAAACTCTGAACCACTTCATCAAGACACACTCTGAAGTACTGCATCAAGACACACTGTGAACCACTGCATCAAGACACACTCTTAAGTACTGCAACAAGATACACTGTGAACCGATGCATCAAAACACACTCTGAAGTACTGCAACAACACACACTGTCAAGTACTGCAGCAAGACACACTCTGAAGTACTGCAACAAGACACACTGTCAAGTACTGCAACAAGACACACTCTGAACCACTACAACAAGACACACTGTGAAGTACTGCAACAAGACACACTCTTAAGTTCTGCAACAAGATACACTGTGAACCGCTGCATCAAGACACACTCTGAAGTACTGCAACAAGACACACTGTGAACCACTACAACAAGACACTATGTGAAGTACTGTAATAAGACACATTGTGAACCACTGCAACAAGACACACTCTGAAGTAATGCAACAAGACACACTTTCAAGTGCTGCAACAGGACACAATCTGAATTACTGCAACAAGACTCACTGTGGTCCACTACAACAAGACCTCTGAACAATTGCATCAAGACATACTCTGAAACTGCAACAAGACACACTGTGAAGTACTGCAATAAGACGCACTGCGAACCACTGCATCAAGACACACCTTGAAGTACTGCAACAAGACACAGGTGAACCACTACAACAAGACACAATGTGAGTACTGTAATATGACACACTGTGAACCCTTACAACAAGACACACAGTGAACACTGCAACAAGACAAACTCTGAACCACTTCATCAAGACACACTCTGAAGTACTGCATCAAGACACACTGTGAAGCACTGCATCAAACACACTCTTAAACTGCAACAAGATACACTGTGAACGATGCATCAAAACACACTCTGAAGTACTGCAACAACACACACTGTCAAGTACTGCAGCAAGACACACTCTGAAGTACTGCAACAAGACACACTGTCAAGTACTGCAACAGGACACACTCTGAACCACTGCAACAAGACACACTGTGAGAATACTGCAACAAGACACACTCTTAAGTTCTGCAACAAGATACACTGTGAACCGCTGCATCAAGACCTCTGAAGTACTGCAACAAGACACACTGTGAACCACTACAACAAGACACTATGTGAAGTACTGTAATAAGACACATTGTTAACCACTGCAACAAGACACACTCTGAAAGTCTGCCAAGACACACTTTCAAGTGCTGCAACAGGACACAATCTGAATTCTGCAACAAGACTCACTGGTCTACTACAACAAGCACAATGTGAAGTACTATAATAAGACACACTGTGAACCATAGTAATAAGAAACTCAGAACCACTACAACAAGACACATTGTGAAGTACTGCAACAAGACACACTGTGAACCACTACAACAAGACATAATGTGAGTACTGTAATAAGACACACTGTCAACCACTGTAATAAGACACTCTGAACCTACGACAAAGGAACACTTGGGAAGTACTGCAACAAGACACACTGTGAAGTACTGCAACAAGACACACTGTGAACCACTGCATCAAGACACACTGTGAACCACTACATCAACACACACTCTGAAGTACTGCAACAAGACACACTCTGAACCACTGCATTAAGACCACTGAGAACCACTCTATCAAAACACACTCTGAAGTACTGCATCAAGACACACTGTGAACCACTGCAACAAGACACACTCTGAACCACGGCATCAAGACACACTCTGAAGTACTGCATCAATACACTCTCTGAAGTACTACAACAAAACACTGTGAACCACTGAAACAAGACACACTCTGAACCACTGCATCAAGACATACTCTGAAGTACTGCATCAAGACACACTCTTAAGTACTGCAACAAGATACACTGTGACCCACTGCATCAAGACACACTCTGATGCTGCAACAACACACACTGTCAAGTACTGCAACAGACACACTCTGAAGTTTTGCAACAGGACACACTGTCAAGTACTGCAACAGGACACCTCTGAAGCACTACAACAGACACACTGTGAAGTACTGCAACAAGACACTCTTAAGTACTGCAACAAGATACACTGTGAACCGCTGCATCAAGACACACTCTGAAGTACTGCAACAAGACACTCTTAAACCACTACAACAAGACACTATGTGAAGTACTGCAACAAGACACAATGTGAACCCTGCAACAAGACACACTCTGAAGTACTGCACAAGACACACTGTCAAAGTACTGCAACAGGACACACTGTGAAGTTCTGCAACAAGACACACTCTGAAGTACTGCATCAAGACACACTGTGAACCACTGCATCAAGACACACACTGAAGTACTGCATCAAGACACTCTTAAAGTACTGCAACAAGATACACTGTGAACCACTGCATCAAGTCACCTCTGAAGTACTGCAACAAGACACACCGTGAACAATTGCATCAAGACACACTCTTTAGTACTGCAACAAGACATACTGTGAACCACTGCATCAAGACACACTCTGAAGTACTGCAACATGACACACTGTCAAGTACTGCAACAAGACACACTGTCAGGAATCTGCAACAGGACACACCTGAACCACTGAAATAAGACACTGTGAACCACTGCTTCAAGACACACTCTGAGTACTGCAACAACACACTGTCAGGACTGCGAACACACTGTGAACCCTTACAACAAGACACACAGTGAACCGCTGCATGAAGACACACTCTGAAGTAATGTAACAACACACACTGTCAAGTACTGCAGCAAGACACACTCTGAAGTACTGCAACAAGACATACTGTGAAGTACTGCAACAAGACACACTCTTAAGTACTGCAACAAGATACACTGTGAACCGCTGCATCAAGACACACTCTGAAGTACTGCAACAGCACACACTGTCAAGTACTGCAACAAGACACACCGTGAACCACTGCATCAAGACACACTCTGAAGTACTGCAACAAGACACACTGTGAACCACTACAACAAGACACTATGTGAAGTACTGTAATAAGAAACACTGTGAACCACTGCAATAAGACACACTCTGAAGTAATGCAACAAGACACACTGTCAAGTACTGCAACAGGACACACTCTAAAGTACTGCAACAAGACACACTGTGAACCACTACAACAAGACACAAAGTGAAGTACTATAATAAGACACACTGTGAACCATAGTAATAAGAAACTCAGAACCACTACATCAAGACACATTGTTAAGTACTGCAACAAGACAAACTCTGAAGTACTGCAACAAGACACACTGTGAACCATTACAACAAGAAAGAATGTGAAATACTGTTATAAGACACACTGTGAACCACTGTAATAAGACACGCTGTGAAGTACTGCAACAAGACATAGTCTGAAGTACTGCAACAAAACACACTCTCAAGTACTGCAGCAAGACAAACTCTGAAGTACTGCAACAAGACACACTGTCAAGTACTGCAACAGGACACACTCTGAACCACTACAACAAGACACACTGTCAAGTAGTGCAACAAGACACACCCTGAAGTACTGCATCAAGACACACTGTGAACCACTGCACCAAGACACACTCTGAAGTACTGCATCAAGACACACTCTTAAGTACTGCAACAAGATACACTGTCAACCGCTGCATCAAGACAAACTCTAAAGTACTGCAACCAGACACACCGTGAACCACTGCATCAAGACACACTCTGAAGAACTGCAACAAGACACACCGTGAACCACTGCATCAAGACACACTCTGAAGTACTGCAACAAGACACACTGTCAAGTACTGCAACAGGACACACTCTGAACCACTACAACAAGACACACTGTAAAGTACTGCAACAAGACACACTCTGAAGTACTGCATCAAGACACACTGTGACCCACTGCATCAAGACACACTCTGAAGTACTGCATCAAGACACACTCTTAAGTACTGCAACAAGATACACTGTGAACCGTTGCATCAAGACACACTCTGAAGTACTGCAACAAGACACACCGTGAACCACTGCATCAAGACACACTCTGAACCACAACAACAAGACACACTCTCAAGTACTGCAGCCAGACACACTCTGAAGTCCTGCAACAAGACACACTGTCAAGTACTGCAACAGGACACACTCTGAACTACTACAACAAGACACACTGTCAAGTACTGCAACAGGACACACTTTGAACCACTACAACAAGACACACAGTGATGTACTGCAACAAGACACACTCTGAAGTACTGCATCAAGACACACTCTGAAGTACTGCAACAAGACCCACCTTGAACCACTGTATCAAGACACACTCTGAAGTACTGCAACAAGACACACTGTCAAGTACTGAAACAGGACACACTCTGAAGTACTGCAACAAGACACACTGTGAACCACTACAACAAGACACAATGTGAACCGCTGCATCCAAGATACACTCTGAAGTACTGCAACAACTGCAAGACACACTGTGAACCACTACAACAAGACACAATGTGAAGTACTGTAATAAGATACACTGTGAACCACTGTAATAAGACACTCTGAACACAACAAGACACACTGTGAAATACTGCAACAAGACACACTGTGAACCACTGCAACAAGACACATTCTGAAGTACTGCAATAGGACACACTGTCAAGTACTGCATCAGGACACACTCTGAAGTACTGCAACAAGACACAGTGTGAACCACTAAAACAAGACACACTGTGACATACTGCAACAAGACACACTGTGAACCACTGCATAAAGACACACTGTGAACCGCTGCATCAAGACACACTCTGAAGTGGTTGTACAAGACACACCGTGAACCACTGCATCAAAACACACTCTGAAGTACTGCAACAAGACACACTCTGAAGTACTGCATCAAGACACACTGTGAACCACTGCATCAAGACACACTCTGAAGTACTGCAATAAGACACACTGTGAACCGCTGCAACAAGACACATTCTGAAGTACTGCAACAAGACATACTGTGAACCACTGCATCAAGACACACTCTGAAGTACTGCATCAAGACACACTGCGAACCACTGCATCAAGACACACTCTGAAGAACTGGAACAAGACCCACTGTCAACCACTGCATCAAGACACACTCTGAAGTACTGCAACAAGACACACTGTCAAGTACTGCATCAAGACACACTCTGAAGTACTGCAACAAGACACACTGTCAAGTACTGCATCAAGACACACTCTGAAGTACTGCAACAAGACACACTGTGAACCACTACAAGAAGACACACTGTGAAGTACTGCAACAAGACACACTGTTATGTACTGCAACAAGACACTCTGTGAACCATTGCATCAAGACACACTGTGAACCACTGCATCAAGACACACTGTTATGTACTGCAACAAGACACTCTGTGAACCATTGCATCATGTCACACTGTGAACCACTGCATCAATAGGGTGTGTCATACGGAAGCGATTTTTTTTTTTTAGTTTGAAAAATCGGCCCATGGTATTAATGATGTAGTTCTATGTGCAGAATCATGTGATATCTTCAGATTTGAAAAGTTTTTATTTATTGCTAGGTAAATTTTAACTTGAAATCTTATGAAAATTCAGTATTCCCACCCTTTTACCAACACCACTAAATAGCTTATTTAAAGTAAAATAAAATGTATCAGGTTAATTTATTAGGATGAAAATGATCCAGAATAGTGAAACAGATGATCTTGACACATTTATTACATTTAATATTCCTTTAGAAAACAAAATCATCAAATACAAAAACCGGTTTTACTACTACGACCCGGTGTTGCTGCACACCATAGAGAACATGTCTTTCTTGCTTCTGTTTCTACTCATCACCTCCCTGCTGACCACCTGAGCTCGGATGTAGCCTTCCCTCCTCTCCTGGCTGTACACGTGACTCCTGGCCTCGCTCACTTGCTGTACACAACGCTCTATACTCTGGGTGTGTGAGGGCCAGGCAGGGACATGCATGGGGTTGTCCAGGAAAGCTCTGACTTGAACATTGGTGAGGCTGCAGGTAAGAGGAGGCTCACTGCCAGCCTGGATGTTATCCAGATCTATGAGATCAGTGAGGGTCTTGGCACCTAGATTGACTTCAGGAGTCTTCCTGACCCTGAAGGAATCGTCACCAACTGATTCGTCATGCCCAGATCCTCTCATAAGTCTCACATCCAAGATCTTTTTGACTGCCACTCTTCTCTCCTCCTCATCCTTACTGCAGAGCATTGTCTGCAGAACTGCCTCAGGATGAGCATACCAGGAAGATCTCCTCACAGTCTGCTCCACAATCTGAACAACCTTCCTTGGCTGACTCCTCAGGAGCTCAAGCTGGAAGAAGGGCTGTCACCTCGGACCTTCGGAGAACGATGACTTGACCTTGGTGTTGAACCAATTTAGCAAGTAGACACTCACGATGAATTGGACAATAAGTCTCAGGTTGTGAAGCTGGTTCCCTTTCAGTTTATGATGAGCGACCTAAATTCTGCAGAACCTGAGAGCCGTTGTGAGCCACCTAGAATGTGAGACTGGACCTATCTGCAGGTAAGCAAGTCTATCAGGTATGACCCCAGTTTTGATGGCACTGCAAATCATGTAACCATAGTACTGGTCAGTACTCAGGTCGTCAATGACAGTATGTGCAAGCTCAACGAGTGGAGGGCCAACTGTGATTTTTTCAAAGCTCGGATTTATTTCTAACTCAGTGGCAGAGTCCAGCATCCCTTGCCAAAGGACCAGACCATCTGTTGTTTTGAAGGAAGTCTTGCCATCAGCTCCTGGATCAGATGTCTGGTGGCAACTCGTTGGTGTGAAGTGCAAATAATCCAGACCAGCTTCCTCCCAATCTTCCGCTCTATCCACTGTATGACCCCCTCTTGCCACCCTGTGTTCGTGTTGGTGCTGTCCCCTCCAATGGCCTGCAGGGTCTGGTCTACGTTCCTCTCTCTGAGCCAGTTCACAATGTTATCTGCCACTATCTCAGCTGGTTTCCTGATGTCATCTTTCTCTGGAGTGAAATGCCACAAATACTTTCCTCCTGGTTCACTGCAGCAGGAGTAGTGTTCCTCCTTCCTGCTGGCAGGGAACAACATGGAATCTCAGCTTTCATGAACACTTTTAGTGTCTGTCCTTCTCCCATCAAAAGAACAAACAATTGGTTCATTTCTCTTATCCCTTAACAAACTCCTCTTCTAGGTTACTGACAAGTTTCTCCTGGAAATCTCCTTACTTTGTTATGATCTATCACCAGGTGAACATCATCAGGTGTTATCAAACCACCGTCAATCCAGGCAGCTGTTGCTATCTCTGCAGTTTCTCTGAGACCAGTGTGGTGTCGCATGCTGGCCAGAGCTATGCTCAGGATATCTTTCCTATTTCGAATCTTATGCCTGGAAGGTTTGGGATCATTATTTTCTGGGTTACGGACAAAGTCACCAATCTCTTGGTCAGCACTCGGATCAGCCATGGGGAAGTCATTAAACTCTGAATCAGCTTGACTCCAATCATCGGCCTTTTTTACCTCACCCTGGGCCTTCTCAAGTCTCTTTTCCTCGGCAACTCTTCTCCTCTTCTGTCTCTCTGTGGCAGCCTCCTGTCTCTTGGACTCCGGAATATCTTGGCTAGAAATCATGAGAGCCCCTATACTGCCAGTCTTCTCTCTCTGTGTAAAGGCCTGGGACTTAGGGATAGAAATCCCTTACCAGGCTAATCAGGATCTTAATATAGGAAAGTCAAGGACCATGGTTTTCCGAGGAATAACAAACAACCGTTAGAGATTGGCATCTCTTTACTATAAAAATATAACAAAACTCTGACACCACTCAACAAACATCAAATAATTACGGGAGTCAAACAATTAAAGGAAGCAAACACTTAAAGGAATCAAACAAATAATAGAATCGAACAATAAAGGGGAGTCAGCAATTAATGGAATCAAACAATTAAATGGAGTCAACAATTGATAGAATCGAACAATAAAGGGGAGTCAGCAATTAATGGAATCAAACAATTAAATGGAGTCAACAATTGATAGAATCGAACAATAAAGGGGAGTCAGCAATTAATGGAATCAAACAATGAACAAATATTTCCTACGGCAGTGGCCCTGGGGGAAGGTTCTGGAACGCGGTGATGCACACTCAGGGCAGGGAAGCGTCCACTTCGCTCCACACTCAGCAACGTCTTGAAAAGGCAGGAGAACACCGGGGCACCGACGGAATGTGATGAATTGATGGTCGTGGTATGCGGTAGTGGTAGATGACCAGAGAGTTGGCAGTTGATAGGTGAAGGTCTGGGAACACAGCCCACGAGTCCAGGACCTATGATGAGATCACAGCCAGAATTTGACGGACAGCAGGGTAGCTAGATACTGACGGTATGGCGGCTGGGTTGAATCTGCTCGTGGCGGAGATAGTCGCTGCCGTTATCACCTCCGTCCAACCACCCCAAGGGTCGTCTGCACCAGCAAACGAGCGAGTTAGCAGCGGTAACTAGCCGGAGGATCGTTTCCGCCCTTACACTCTGTGCTTTGACAAATGCCAGTTCGATCACAGGAATCTTCAGTTCACGCTTGCAAATACAGGAGATGTGGGCCTCGGATTTACAGTCACGATCGCATCCAAACTCAGGACAGAGAACAATTGGGCACTTGCAAGTAATTATGTCAAATAACTGGTCCAGTTGCTTGGCAAAGCCGTCCTTAACTGCAAGTTTTCCTCTCCCAAGAGAGATATCTCTTGCCTTTTCCCAACTGGCTAGCAGTCTCTCACTAATCTTCTTCTGACTTGTTATGACTGGAGGCTTGAACTGAGCGTTAGCCAGAGTGTACTGTGCCAAGACAGCTTTGGTCATATCACTGGCAATGTCTTTGTTTGTGTAAGTTCTTTGGTTCTTTTCACTGATTTGCCTGATTAAAACACCGTATCTCAAAGCATCTCTCAATGTAGGCAACTCCGACTTCAGGAGCTCTCTCCCAGACCCAAGATAGTGACTGAGATGGCTGGATTTTTGGTTCCTCGTCCTGACACAAGCAACCATCGCAAATATTATGAACTTATAAATGCATCAGAATCTGAAACAGAAAAAAATATTGTTAGTTGGGTTGTTAAAGAATGCAGTCAGAAAGCAATGTTCACTATTTAATTGTAATGCACTAATGCAGCTGTACGTTAGATTTTCGATAAATTTCACGCTAAAATTTACCTAGCAAAAGGTTGTAAAATATTAAAACTGAAATTATTTTCTGTTTATATACACTAAAATCTACCAAAAAAGTGATGGGCCATTAGTTTTAGCTGATCTTCCCTCCTATGACACACCCTACTGCATCAAGACACACTCTGAAGGACTGCAACAAGACACACTGTGATCCACTGCATCAAGACACACTCTGAAGTACTGCAACAAGACACACTGTGAACTAATAAAACAAGACACAATGTGAAGTACTGTTATAAGACACACTGTGAACCACTGCTTCAAGACACACTCTGAACCACAGCGTCAAGACACACTGTGAACCACTGCATCAAGATACACTCTGAAGTACTGCAACAAGAGACACTGTGAACCACTGCATCAAGACACACTGTGAACCACTGCAACAGGACAAACTCTGAGCCACTGCATCAAGACACACTCTGAAGTACTGCTTCAATACAAACTCTAAAGTACTATTACAAGAAACACTGTGAACCACTGCAACAATACACACACTGAACAACTGCATCAAGATACACTCTGTAGTACTGCATCAAGACACACTCTGAAGTACTGCATCAAGACACACTAACACCTGTGAACCACCATCAAGACACACTCTGAAACTATAAGTCCTGTGCCATCAAGCCACTGACTGACAAGACATTCCAAGTACTGCATCAGGGCACTCTGAAGTGCTGCAACCATACCTGTGAACCACTACAACAAGACACACTGTGAAAATGCTGCAACAAGACACACTGATGTACTGCAGGCACGGAACCACTACAACAAGACAACTGTGAAATGCTGCAACAAGACACACTGTGATGTGCATCAGACACACTGTGAACCACTGCAAAAGACCTCTGAAGTACTGCAACAAGACCCTGTCAAGTACTGAACCAGGACCTCTGAAGTACTGCAACAAAACACACTGTGAACCAATACAACAAGACACAATGTGGTGCTGTTACTCTAAGACACTGTGAATCATTTAGTAAGCCACACTTTGAAGTACTGCATAAGACACTCTTGAACCACTGCAACGAACAATCTGGTACTGCAACAAGACACACTGTCAGTACTGCATCAGGACACCTCTGGTAACTGCAACAAGACACACTGTGAAGCTGCAACAAGACACAATGTGAAATACTGCAACGAAGCACACTATGAACCCCTGTAACAAGACACACTGTGACCACTACAAGACACTCTGTGACCCCACAACAAGACACTCTGGTACTGCATCAAGACACTGTGAACCATGCTCAAGACACACTCTGAAGTACTGCAAGCACCTGAACCACTGCATCAAGACACACTCTGAAGTACTGCAACAAGACACACGAGCACTGCATCAAGACCTCTGCAACTGCAACAGCCTGTGAACCACTGCATCAAGACACACTCTGAAGTACTGCAACAAGACACACTGTGAACCACTGCATCAAAACACACTCTGAAGTACTGCAACAAGACCAACACTGATCAGCACTCTGAAAACGCAAGTCCACTGTGAACCACCATCAAGACACACTCTGAATCACTGCAACAAGACACATTTGAGGTACCGCAACAAAACACTGCTCATGCATCAAGAACACACTCAGAAGTGCTAACGCAACACATGCAGTGCAACAAGACACACTGTGAACCACTGCAACAAGACACATTCGAATGTACCCAGCAACAGACACACTGTCAAGTACTGAAACAGGACACACTCTGAAGTACTGCAACAAGACCTGTCAAGTACTGCAACAGACACAATGTGATACTCTAATGAGACACACTGTAGACACTGCAACAAGACACATCTGTGAAGTACTGCAACAAGACACACCTGTGAACTGCTGCATCAAGACACACTCTGAAGTACTGCAACAAGACACACTGTAATCCACTCATCAAGACACACTGTGAGCCTGCAACAAGACACTCTGAAGTACTGCATAAAGACACACTGTGGCACTGCATCAAGACACACTCTGAAGTGCTGCAACAAGACACAGTGATCCACTGCATCAAAACACACTCTGAAGTACTGCAACAAGACACACTCTAGTGCACATCCAAGACACCTGTGAAGCTGCATCAGACACCACTGAGTACTGCAACAAGACACTCTGTGAACCATTGCATCAAGACACACTGTGAACCATTGCATCAAGACACACCTGAAGAACTACAACAGGACAAACTGAACCACTGCATCAAGACACACTCTGAAGTACTGCATCATGACACACTGTGAACCACTGCATCAAGACACTCTAGTACTGCAACAAGACACACTGTGAACTAATACAACAAGACACAATGTGAAGTACTGTAATACGTCACACTGTGATCCACTGTAATAAGACACTCTGAACCACTACAACAAGACACTGTAAAGTACTGCAACAAGACACACTGTGAACCACTGCAAGAAGACACACTCTGAAGTACTGCAGCAAGACACTGAACCATTGCAACAGGACACACTCTGAATCACTACAGCAAGACACATTGTGAAATACTGCAACAAGACACACTGTGAACCATTGCATCAAGACACAGTCTGATGCTGCAACATGACACACTGTCAAGTACTGCAACAAGACCTGTGAACCTGCAACAAGACACATTCTGAAGTACTGCAACAAGACACTGTCAAGTACTGAACAGGACACACTCTAGTGCAACAAGACACACTGTCAACCACTACAACAAGACACAATGTGAAGTACTGTAATGAGACACTGTGAACCACTACAACAAGACACACTGTAGTACTGCAACAAGACACTGTGAACCACTGCAACAAGACAAACTCTGAAGTACTGCAACAAGACACACTGTCAATACTGCATCAGGACACACTCTGAAGTACTGCGACAAGATACCCTGTGAACCACAAACAAGACACAATGTGAGCACTGTAATAAGGCACACAGTGAACCACTTTAATAAGACACTCTGAACCACTACAACAAGAAACACTCTGAAGTACTGCAACAAGACACACTGTGAAATACTGCAGCAAGACACACTGTGACATACTGCAACAAGACACACTGTGAACCACTGCATAAAGACACACTTTGAACCGCTGCATCAGGAGACACTCTGAGTGCTGCAACAAGACACACCGTGAACCACTGCATCAAAACACACACTGAAGTACTGCAACAAGACACACTCTGAAGTACTGCATCAAGACACACTGTGAACCACTGCATCAAGACACTCTGAAGTACTGCAACAAGACACACTGTGAACCACTGCATCAGGACACACTCTGAAAGTACTGTTATAAGACACACTGTGAACCACTGCATCAAGACACACTCTGAAGTACTGCAACAAGACACACTCTGAAGTACTGCATCAAGACACACTGTGAACCACTGCATCGAGACATACTCTGAAGTACTGCATCAAGACACACTGTGAACCACTGCATCAAGACACTCTGAAGTACTGCAACAAGACACACTGTCAAGTACTGCAACAGGACAGACTGTGAAGCAATACAAAGACACCTGTGAAGTATTGCAACAAGACCTTAAATACTGCAACAAGATACACTGTGAACCGCTACATCAAGACACACTCTGAAGTTACTGCAACAAGACACACTGTCAAGTACTGCAACAGGACAGACTGTGAACCAATACAACAAGACACACTGTGAAGTACTGCAACAAGACACACTCTGAAGTACTGCATCAAGACACACTGTGAACCACTGCATCAAGACACCTCTGAACAACTGCATCAAGACACACTCTGAAGTACTGCAACATGACACACACTGTCAGTACTGCAACGAGACACCTGTGAACCACTGCAACAAGACACATTCTGAGTACTGCAACAAGACACACTGTCAAGTACTGAAACAGGACACACTCTAAAGTACTGCAACAAGACACACTGTCAACCACTACAACAAGACACAATGTGATACTGTAATGAGACACACTGTCAAACACTACAACAATACACACTGTGAAGTACTGCAACAAGACACACTGTGAACCTGCAACAAGACACCTCTGGAGTACAAGACACTGTCAAGTACTGCATCAGGAAACACTCTGAAGTACTGCAACAAGACACACTGTGAACCACTGCATAAAGACACACTGTGAACCGCTACATCAAGACACACTCTGAAGTGCTGCAACAAGACACACCGTGAACCACTGCATCAAAACACACACTGAAGTACTGCAACAAGACACACTCTGAAGTACTGCATCAAGACACACTGTGAACCACTGCATCAAGACACCTCTGAAGTACTGCAACAAGACACTGTGAACCACTGCATCAAGAAACACTCTGAAGTAATGCATCAAGACACACTGTGAACCACTGCATCAAAACACACTCTGAAAAACTGCAACAAGTCCCACTGTGAACCACTGCATCAAGACCTCTGAAGTACTGCAACAAGACACTGTCAAGTACTGCATCAGGACCTCTGAAGTACTGCAACAATACACACTGTGAACCACTACAACAAGACACACTGTGAAGTGCTGCAACAAGACACACTGTGATGTACTGCAAAAAGACACTGTGAACCACTGCATCAAGACACACTCTGAAGAACTCAACAAGACCCACTGTGAACGACAGATTCAAGACACACTCTGGAGTACTGCAACAAGACACACTGTGAACTAATACAACAAGACACAATGTGAAGTACTGCATCAAGACACTGTGAACCACTGCATCAGACACACTCTGAACAACTGCATCAAGATACACTCTGAAGTACTGCAACAAGCCACACTCTGAACCACTACAACAAGACACTGTGAAGTACTGCAACAAGACACACGTGAACCACTGCATCAAGACACACTCTGAATCACTACAACAAGACACATTGTGAAATACTGCAACAAAACACACTGTGATCCATTGCATCAAGACACACACTGAAGTACTGCAACATGACACACTGTCAGTACTGCAACAAGACACACTGTGAACCACTGCAACAAGACACATTCTGAAGCACTGCAACAAGACACACTGTCAAGTACTGAAACAGGACACCCTAAAGTACTGCAACAAGACACACTGTCAACCACTACAACAAGACACAATGTGAAGTACTCTAATGAGACACACTGTGAACCACTACAACAATACATACTGTGAAGTACTGCAACAAGACACACTGTGAAGTACTGCATCAGGACACACTCTGAAGTACTGCAACAAGACACACTGTGAAATACTGCAACAAGACCCACTGTGACATACTGCAACAAGACACTGTGAACCACTGCATAAAGACACACTGTGAACCGCTGCATCAAGACACACTCTGAAGTGCGCAACAAGACACCGTGAACCACTGCATCAAAACACACTCTGAAGTACTGCAACAAGACACACTCTGAAGTACTGCATCAAGACACACTGAACCACTGCATCAAGACACACACTGAAGTACTGCAACAAGACACCACAGCAATACGTAACGCGT
>NW_024735385.1:0-14620 GCF_018991925.1 Homarus americanus | reverse complement strand
CACAGAAGAGAGTGTCACACACCACGTCACTTACCACACAGGTAAAAGTGTCACACACCACATCACTTACCACACAGGTGAGAGTGTCACACACCACGTCACTTACCACACAGGTAAAAGTGTCACACACCACGTCACTTACCACACAGGTGAGAGTGTCACACACCACCTCACTTACCACACAGGTAAGAGGTTTATACACCACATCACTTACCACACAGGAGAGAGTGCCACACACCATGCCACTTACCACACAGAAGAGAGTGTCACACACCACGTTACTTACCACACAATGAAAGTACCATGCACCACGGTACTTACCACACAGGTGAGTGTGCCACACACCAAGTCACTTACCACACAGGAGAGAGTGCCACACACGACGTCACTTGCCACACAGGTGAGTGTGCCACACCCCACGTCACTTACCACACACGAGAGAGTGCCACACACGACGACACTTACCACACAGGTGAGAGTGTGCTACACACCACGTCACTTACCACACAGGTAAATGTGTCACACACCACATCACTTACCACACAGGTGAGAGTGTCACACACCACGTCACTTACCACACAGGTAAGAGTGCCACACACCACGTCACTTACCACACATGTGAGAGTGTCACACACCACGTCACTTACCACACATGAGAGAGTGCCACCCACCACTGCACTTACTACACAGGTGAGACTGCCACACACCAAGCCACTTACCACACAGATGAGAGTGTCACACACCACGTCACTTACAACACAGGTAAGAATGTTATACGCCACGTCACTTACCACACAGGAGAGAGTGTCACACACCACGTCACTTACCACACAGGTAAAAGTGTCACACACCACATCACTTACCACACAGGTGAGAGTGTCACACACCACGTCACTTACCACACAGGTAAGAGTGCCACACACCACGGCACTTACCACACAGGTGAGAGTGCCACACACCACGTCATTTACCACACAATTGACAGTACCACACACCAAGCCACATATCACACAGATGAGAGTGCCACACAATACGTCACTTACCACACAGGAGAGAGTGCCACACACGACGTAACTTACCACACAGGTGAGAGTGTCACACACCACGTCACTTACCACACAGGAGAGAGTGTCACACACCACGTCACTTAAAACACACAGGTAAGAGTGTCACACACCATGTCACTTACCATACAGGTAAGAGTGTCACACACCACGTCATTTACCACACAGGGGAGAGTACCACACACCACGTCACTTACCAAACAGGTGAGAGTGCGACACACTACGTCACTTACCACACAGGAGAGAGTACCATACACCTCGTCACTTACCACACAGGTGAGAGTGTCACACACAACACGTTACATACCACACAGGTGAGACTATCACACACCACGTCACTTACCACGAAGGACAGAGGGCCTCAAACCACGTCACTTACCACACAGGAGAGAGTGCCACACACCACGACACTTACCACATATGGAAAGTATCACACACCACGTCACTTACCATACAGGTGAGAGTGCCACACACCACGACTACTACCACACAGGAGAGAGTGCCACATAAAACGTCACTTATTACACAATTGAAGTACCACACACCATGGCACTTACCACACAGGTGAGTGTGCCACACACTAAGTCACTTACCACACAGGAGAGACTGCCACACACAACGTCACTTACCACACAGGTGAGAGTGTGCTACACACCACGTCACTTACAACACAATGAAAGTACCACATACCACGGTACTTACCACACAGGTGAGTGTGCCACACACTGCGTCACTTACCACACAGGTGAGTGTGCCACACACTACGTCACTTACCACACAGGAGAGAGTGTCACACACCACGTCATTTACCACACAGGAGAGAGTGTCACACACCACGTGACTTACCACACAGGTGAGACATCACACACCACGTCACTTACCACGAAGGACAGAGGGCCACACACCACGTCACTTACCACACAGGAGAGAGTGCCACACACCACGACACTTACCACATATGGAAAGTATCACACACCACGTCACTTACCATACAGGTGAGAGTGCCACACACCACGACTACTACCACACAGGAGAGAGTGCCACATAAAACGTCACTTAGTACACAATTGAAGTACCACACACCATGGCACTTACTAGACAGGTGAGTGTGCCACACACTAAGTCACTTACAACACAATGAAAGTACCACATACCACGGTACTTACCACACAGGTGAGTGTGCCACACACTACGTCACTTACCACACAGGAGAGAGTGTCACACACCACGACATTTACCACACAGGACAGAGTGTGACACACCACGTGACTTACCACACATGTGAGACAGTCACACACCACGTCACTTACCACACAGGAGAGAGTGCCACACACCACGGCACTTACCACACAGGTGAGAGTGTCACACACCACGTCACTTACCACGCAGGAGAGAGTGCCACACACCACGACACTTACCACATATGGAAAGTATCAAACACCACGTCACTTACCACACAGGTGAGAGTGCCACACACCACGTTTATTACCACACAGGAGAGAGTGCCACAAAAAACGTCGCTTACCACACAATGAAACTACCACACACCACGTTACTTACCACACAGGTGAGTGTGCCACACCCCACGTCGCTTACCACACAGGAGAGAGTGCCACACACAGCGTCACTTACCACACAGGTGAGAGTGTGCTACACACCACGTCACTTACCACACAGGTGAGAGTATCACACACCACGTCACTTATCACACAGGAGAGAGTGCCACACACCACGTCACTTACCACGCAGGAGAGAGTGCCACCCACCACGGCACTACCACACAGGTGAAAATGCCACACACCACGTCACTTACCACACAGGACAGAGTGTCACACACCACGACACTAACCGCACAGGAGAGAGTGTCACACACCACGTTACTTACCACACTGGTGAGTGTGCCACACACCACGTCACTTACCACACAGGAGAGAGTGCCACACACGACGTCACTTACCACTCAGGTGAGAGTGTGCTACACACCACGTCACTTACCACACAGGTGAGACTATCACACACCACGTCACTTACCACACAGGAGAGAGTGCCACACTCCACGTCACTTTCCACGCAGGAGAGAGTACCACACACCACGTCACTTACCACACAATGAAAGTACCACATACCATGTCACTTACCACACATGAGAGAGTGCCACACACCACGACACTTCCCATATATGGAAAGTATCACACACCACGTCACTTACCAAGCAGGAGAGAGTGCCACACACCACGTCACTTACCAAACAGGAGAGTGCCACACACCACGTCAAGCACACACAGGTGAGAGTGCCCCACACCACATTACTTTCAAGCCACACAGGTGAGAGTGTGCCACCCAACACGTCACTTCACACACAGGTGAGAGGGCCACACACCACGTCACTTACTACATGCCAAGAGAGCCACACACCACGTCAATTACCACACAGGTGAAACTGCCACACACCACGTCACTTACCACACAGGTGAGAGTGCCCCACACCACATTACTTACCACACAGTTTGAGAGTGTGCCACACAACACGTCACTTACCACAGAGGTGAGACTACCACACACGACGTCACTTACCACACAGGTGAGAGTGTGCTACACACCACGTCAATTACAACACAATGAAAGTACCACATACCACGGTACTTACCACACAGGTGAGTGTGCCACACACTACGTCACTTACCACACAGGAGAGAGTGTCACACACCACGTCACTTACCACACAGGAGAGAGTGTCACACACCACGTTACTTACCACACAGGTGAGTGTGCCACACACCACGTCACTTACCACACAGGAGAGAGTGCCACACACGACGTCACTTACCACTCAGGTGAGAGTGTGCTACACACCACGTCACTTACCACACAGGTGAGAGTGCCACATAACACGTCACTTACCAAACAGGAGAGAGTGCCACACACCAAGCCACTTTCCACACATATGTGAGTGTCATACACCACGTCACTTACCACACAGGTAAAAGTGTCACACACCACATCACTTACCACACAGGTGAGAGTGTCACACACCACATTACTTACCACACAGGTGAGAGTGTGCCACACAACACGTCACTTACCACAGAGGTGAGACTACCACACACGACGTCACTTACCACACAGGTGAGTGTGCCACACACTACGTCACTTACCACACAGGAGAGAGTGTCACACACCACGTCACTTACCACACAGGAGAGAGTGTCACACACCACGTTACTTACCACACAGAGAGAGTGTCACACACCACGTCACTCTACCACACAGGTGAGAGTGCCACACATCACGTCACTTAACACACAGGTGAGAGTGCCACCACGTCACTCTCTACCACACAGGAGAGAGTACCACACACCACGTCACTTACTACACAGGTGAAAGTGCCACATACCACATCACTTACCACACAGGTGAGAGTGCCACACATCACGTCACTTACCACACAGGTGAGAGTGTCCCACACAACACGTTACATACCACACAGGTGAGACTATCACACACCACGTCACTTACCACGAAGGACAGAGGGCCTCAAACCACGTCACTTACCACACAGGAGAGAGTGCCACACACCACGACACTTACCACATATGGAAAGTATCACACACCACGTCACTTACCATACAGGTGAGAGTGCCACACACCACGACTACTACCACACAGGAGAGAGTGCCACATAAAACGTCACTTATTACACAATTGAAGTACCACACACCATGGCACTTACCACACAGGTGAGTGTGCCACACACTAAGTCACTTACCACACAGGAGAGACTGCCACACACAACGTCACTTACCACACAGGTGAGAGTGTGCTACACACCACGTCACTTACAACACAATGAAAGTACCACATACCACGGTACTTACCACACAGGTGAGTGTGCCACACACTGCGTCACTTACCACACAGGTGAGTGTGCCACACACTACGTCACTTACCACACAGGAGAGAGTGTCACACACCACGTCATTTACCACACAGGAGAGAGTGTCACACACCACGTGACTTACCACACATGTGAGACAGTCACACACCACGTCACTTACCACACAGGAGAGAGTGCCACACACCACGGCACTTACCACACAGGTGAGAGTGTCACACACCACGTCACTTACCACGCAGGAGAGAGTGCCACACACCACGACACTTACCACATATGGAAAGTATCAAACACCACGTCACTTACCACACAGGTGAGAGTGCCACACACCACGTTTATTACCACACAGGAGAGAGTGCCACAAAAAACGTCGCTTACCACACAATGAAACTACCACACACCACGTTACTTACCACACAGGTGAGTGTGCCACACCCCACGTCGCTTACCACACAGGAGAGAGTGCCACACACAACGTCACTTACCACACAGGTGAGAGTGTGCTACACACCACGTCACTTACCACACAGGTGAGAGTATCACACACCACGTCACTTATCACACAGGAGAGAGTGCCACACACCACGTCACTTAACAGGCCGTGCAGGAGAGAGTGCCACCCACCACGGCACTTACCACACAGGTGAAAATGCCACACACCACGTCACTTACCACACAGGACAGAGTGTCACACACCACGACACTAACCGCACAGGAGAGAGTGTCACACACCACGTTACTTACCACACTGGTGAGTGTGCCACACACCACGTCACTTACCACACAGGAGAGAGTGCCACACACGACGTCACTTACCACTCAGGTGAGAGTGTGCTACACACCACGTCACTTACCACACAGGTGAGACTATCACACACCACGTCACTTACCACACAGGAGAGAGTGCCACACTCCACGTCACTTTCCACGCAGGAGAGAGTACCACACACCACGTCACTTACCACACAATGAAAGTACCACATACCATGTCACTTACCACACATGAGAGAGTGCCACACACCACGACACTTCCCATATATGGAAAGTATCACACACCACGTCACTTACCAAGCAGGAGAGAGTGCCACACACCACGTCACTTACCAAACAGGTGAGAGTGCCTCACACCACATTACTTTTACATCACAGGTGAGAGTGTGCCACCCAACACGTCACTTACCACACAGGTGAGAGGGCCACACACCACGTCACTTACTACAGGTAAGAGAGCCACACACCACGTCAATTACCACACAGGTGAAACTGCCACACACCACGTCACTTACCACACAAGAAAGAGTGCCACACACCACATTACTTACCACACAGGTGAGAGTGTGCCACACAACACGTCACTTACCACAGAGGTGAGACTACCACACACGACGTCATTTAACACACAGGTGAGAGTGTGCTACACACCACGTCACTTACAACACAATGAAAGTACCACATACCACGGAACTTACCACACAGGTGAGTGTGCCACACACTACGTCACTTACCACACAGGAGAGAGTGTCACACACCACGTCACTTACCACACAGGAGAGAGTGTCACACACCACGTTACTTACCACACAGGTGAGTGTGCCACACACCACGTCACTTACCACACAGGAGAGAGTGCCACACACGACGTCACTTACCACTCAGGTGAGAGTGTGCTACACACCACGTCACTTACCACACAGGTGAGAGTGCCACATAACACGTCACTTACCAAACAGGAGAGAGTGCCACACACCAAGCCACTTTCCACACATATGTGAGTGTCATACACCACGTCACTTACCACACAGGTAAAAGTGTCACACACCACATCACTTACCACACAGGTGAGAGTGTCACACACCACATTACTTACCACACAGGTGAGAGTGTGCCACACAACACGTCACTTACCACAGAGGTGAGACTACCACACACGACGTCACTTACCACACAGGTGAGTGTGCCACACACTACGTCACTTACCACACAGGAGAGAGTGTCACACACCACGTCACTTACCACACAGGAGAGAGTGTCACACACCACGTTACTTACCACACAGGTGAGAGTGCCACACATCACGTCACTTACCACATCAGGTGAGAGTGCCACACACCACGTCACTTACCACACAGGAGAGAGTACACACACCACGTCACTTACCACACAGGTGAAAGTGCACATACCACATCACTTACCACACAGGTGAGAGTGCCACACATCACGTCACTTACCAGACAGGTGAGAGTGTGCCACACAACACGTTACATACCACACAGGTGAGACTATCACACACCACGTCACTTACCACGAAGGACAGAGGGCCACACACCACGTCACTTACCACACAGGTGAGAGTGCCACACACCACGACTACTACCACACAGGAGAGAGTGCCACATAAAACGTCACTTATTACACAATAGAAGTACCACACACCATGGCACTTACCACACAGGAGAGACTGTCACACACAACGTCACTTACAACACAGGTGAGAGTGTGCTACACACCACGTCACTTAAAACGCAATGAAAGTACCACATACTTCGGTACTTACCACACAGGTGAGTGTGCCACACACTACGTCACTTACCACACAGGAGAGAGTGTCACACACCACGTCATTTACCACACAGGAGAGAGTGTCACACACCACGTCAATTACCACACAGGTGAAACTGCCACACGCGACGTCACTTACCACACAGGTGAGAGTGTGCCACACAACACATTACTTACCACACAGGTGAGAGTGTGCCACACAACACGTCACTTACCACATAGGAAAGAGTGCCACACACCACATTACTTACCACACAGGTGAGAGTGTGCCACACAACACGTCACTTACCACAGAGGTGAGACTACCACACACAACGTCACTTACCACACAGGTGAGAGTGTGCTACACACCACGTCACTTACAACACAATGAAAGTACCACATACCACGGTACTTACCACACAGGTGAGTGTGCCACACACTACGTCACTTACCACACAGGAGAGAGTGCCACACATCATGTCACTTACCACACAGGTGAGAGTGTGCCACACAACACGTTACATACCACACAGGTGAGACTATCACACACCACGTCACTTACCACGAAGGACAGAGGGCCACACACCACGTCACTTACCACACAGGAGAGAGTGCCTCACACCACGACACCTACCACATATGGAAAGTATCACACACCACGTCACTTACCATACAGGTGAGAGTGCCACACACCACGACTACTACCACACAGGAGAGAGTGCCACATAAAACGTCACTTATTACACAATAGAAGTACCACACACCATGGCACTTACCACACAGGTGAGTGTGCCACACACCAAGTCACTTACCACACAGGAGAGACTGTCACACACAACGTCACTTACCACACAGGTGAGAGTGTGCTACACACCACGTCACTTAAAACGCAATGAAAGTACCACATACTACGGTACTTACCACACAGGTGAGTGTGCCACACACCACAGTCACTTACTCACACAGGAGAGAGTGTCACACACCACGTCATTTACCACACAGGAGAGAGGTCACACACCACGCACTTACACACAGTGAGACAGTCACACACCACGACTACTACCACACAGGAGAGAGTGCCACATAAAACGTCACTTATTACACAATAGAAGTACCACACACAATGGCACTTACCACACAGGTGAGTGTGCCACACACTAAGTCACTTGCCACACAGGAGAAACTGCCACACACAACGTCACTTACCACACAGGTGAGAGTGTGCTACACACCACGTCACTTACAACACAATGAAAGTACCACATACCACGGTACTTACCACACAGGTGAGTGTGCAACACACTACGTCACCTACCACACAGGAGAGAGTGTCACACACCACGTCACTTACCACACAGGACAGAGTGTCACACACCACGTCACTTCCCACACATGTCAGACAGTCACACACCACGTCACTTACCACACAGGAGAGAGTGCCACACACCACGGCACTTACCACACAGGTGAGAGTGTCACACACCACGACTACTACCACACAGGAGAGAGTGCCACATAAAACGTCACTTATTACACAAAAGAAGTACCACACACCACGTCACTTGCCACACATGTGAGACAGTCACACACCACGTCACTTACCACACAGGAGAGAGTGCCACACACCACGGCACTTACCACACAGGTGAGAGTGTCACACACCACGTCACTTACCACACAGGAGAGAGTACCACACACCACGTCACTTACCACACAGGTGAAAAGTGCCACAACCACATCACTTACCACACAGGTGAGAGTGCCACATCACGTCACTTACCACACACAGGTGAGAGTGTGCCACACAACACGTTACATACCACAGGCAGACTATCACACCACGTCACTTACCACACAGGAGAGAGTGCCATACTCCACGTCACTTACCACGCAGGAGAGTACCACACACCACGTCACTTACCACGAAGGACAGAGGGCCACACACCACGTCACTTACCACACAGGAGAGAGTGCCACACACCACGACACTTACCACATATGGAACGTATCACACACCATGTCACTTACCACACAGGTGAGAGTGCCACACACCACGTTTATTACCACACAGGAGAGAGTGTCACAAAAAACGTTGCTTACCAGACAATGAAACTACCACACATCACGTTACTTACCACACAGGTGAGTGTGCCACACCCCATGTCGCTTACCACAGAGGAGAGAGTGCCACACACAACGTCACTTACCACACAGGTGAGAATGTGCTACACACCACGTCACTTACCACACAGGTGAGAGTATACACACCATGTCACTTATCACACAGGCGAGAGTACCAACACCACGTCACTTCACACACAATGAAAAGTACCACACTCATGTCACTACCACACATAAAAGAGTGCCACACACCACGACACTTACCACATATGGAAAGTATCACACACCACGTCACTTACCACACAGGTGAAAGTGCCACACACCACGTCACTTACCACACAGGTGAGAGTGTCACACACCACGTCGCTTACCACACAGGTGAGAGTGCCACACACCACATTACTTACCACACAGGTGAGAGTGTGGCACTCAACACGTCACTTACCACACAGGTGAGAGTGCCACACACCACGTCAATTACCACACAGGTAAGAGGGCCACACACCACGTCTATTACCACACAGGTGAAACTGCCACACACCACGTCACTTACAACACAGGAAAGAGTGCCACACACCACATTACTTACCACACAGGTGAGAGTGTGCCACACAACACGTCACTTACCACAGAGGTGAGACTATCACAAGGACGTCACTTACCACTCAGGTGAGAGTGTGCTACACACCTCGTCACTTACAACACAATGTATGTACCACATACCACGGTACTTACCACACAGGTGAGAGTGTGTTACACACTACGTCACTTACAACACAATGAAAGTACCACATACCACGGTACTTACCACACAGGAGAGAGTGCCACACACCACGTCACTTACCACGCAATGAAAGTACCACACACCACGTCACTTACCACACATGAGAGAAAGCCACACACCACGTCAATTACCACACAATGAAAGAACCACTCAACACGTCACTTACCACACATGAAAGAATGCCACACACCACGACACTTACCACACAGGTGAGAGTGCCACACATCACGTCACTTACCACACAGGTGAGAGTGTGCCACACAACACGTCACATACCACACAGGTGAGACTATCACACACCACGTCACTTACCACGAAGGACAGATGGCCACACACCACGTGACTTACCACAGAGGAGAGAGTGCCACACACCACGACACTTACCACACAGGAGAGAGTGCCACACACCAAGCCACTTACCACACATATGTGAGTGTCATACACCACGTCACTTACCACACAGGTAAAAGTGTCACACACCTCATCACTTACCACATAGGTAAGAGAGCCACACAACACGTCACTTACCACATAGGTGAAAGTGCCACACACCACGTCACTTACCACATAGTAGAGAGTGTCACACACCATGTCACTTACCACACAGGTGAAAGTGCCACACACCACGTCACTTACCACACAGGAGAGAGTGTCACACACCAAGTCACTTACCACACAGGTGAGAGTGTGCTACACACCACGTCACTTACCACACAGGTGAGAGTATCACACACCACAGCACTTACCACACAGGAGAGAGTGCTACACACCACGTCACTTACCACGCAGGTGAGAGTGCCACCCACCACGGCACTTACCACATATGGAAAGTATCACACACCACGTCACTTACCACACAGGTGAGAGTGCCACCCACCACGTTTATTACCACACAGGAGAGAGTGCCACAAAAAACGTCACTTACGACACAATGAAAGTTCCACACACCACGTTACTTACCACACAGGTGAGTGTGCCACACACCACGTCACTTACCACACAGGGGAGAGTCCCACACACAACGTCACTTACCACACAGGTGAGAGTGTGCGACAAACTACGTTACTTACCATGCAGGTGAGAATATAACACACCACGTCACTTTCCACACAGGAGAGATTGCCACACACCACGGCACTTACCACATAGGTGACAGTGCCACACACCACGGCACTTACCACGCAGGTGAGAGGGTCACACACCACGTCACTTTCCACGCAGGAGAGAGTGCCACACACCACGACACTTACCACATATGGAAAGTATCACACACCACATCACTTACCACACAGGTGAGAGTGCCACTAACCACGTCTATTACCACATAGGAGAGAGTGCCACACAAAACGTCACTTACCACACAATGAAAGTACCACACACCACGTCACTTACCACACAGGTGAGTGTGTGCTACACACCACGTCACTTACCACACAAAGAAAGTACCACATACCACGTCACTTACCACACAGGTGAGAGTGTGCTACACACGACGTCACTTACCACACAATATAAGTACCACACGACGTCACTTACCACACAATATAAGTACCACACACCACGTCACTTACCACATAATGTAAGTACCACAAACCACGTCACTTACCACATAGGAGACAGTACCACACACCATGCTACTTACCACACAGGTGAAAGTGCCACACACCACGTCAATTACCACACAGGAGAGTGTCACATACCACGTCAATTACCACACAATGAGAGTACCACACACCACGGTACTTACCACACAGGTGAGTGTGCCACACACTTCGTCACTTACCACACAGGAGAGAGTGTCACGCACCACGTCACTTACCACACAGGAGAAAGTGTCACACACCACGTCACTTACCACACAGGTGAGAGTGCCACATACCACGTCACTTACCACACATGAGAGAGTACCACACACCAAGCCACTTACCACACAGATGAGAGTGTCACACACCCCGTCACTTACGACACAGGTAAAAGTGTCACACACGACATCACTTATCACACAGGTGAGACTATCACACACCATGTCACTTACCACACAGGTGAAAGTGTGCTACACACCACGTCACTTACCACACAATGAAAGAACCACACACCACGTCACTTACCACAAATGAGAGAGTGCCACACAAAACGTCACTTACCACACAATGAAAGTACCACGCACCACGGCACTTACCACACAGGTGAGTGTCACACACACACCAAGTCACTTACCACACAGGAGAGAGTGCCACACACGACATTACTTACCACACAGGTGAGTGTGCCACACACCAAGTCACTTACCACACAGGAGAAAGTGCCACATAAAACGTCACTTACCACACAGGTGAGAGTGTGTTACACACCACGTCACTTACAACACAATGAAAGTACCACACACCACGTCACTTACCACACAATGAAAGTACCACACACCACGTCACTTACCACACAAGAGAGAGTGCCACACACCACGTCACTTACCACACAGGTGAAAGTGCCACACACCACGTCACTTAAGACAAAGGAGAGAGTGCCATACACCACGACACTTACCACATATGGAAAGTACCACACACCACGTCACTTACCACACAGGTGAGAGTGCCACACACTACGCCTATTACCACACAGGAGAGAGTGCCACACAAAACGTCACTTCTATCATTAATAGAAGCTGAGATGCCACACCACGTTACTTACCAATAATATAAGAGAGTGCGCCACAAAACACGTCACTTACCACAGGTGAGACTATCACACACCACGTCACATACCACACAGGAGAGAGTGCCACACACCACGGCACTTAAAACACAGGTGAGAGTGCCACATATCACGGTACTTACCACACACGTGAGTGTGCCACTCACTACGTCACTTACCACACAGGAGAGAGTGTCACACACCACGTCACATACCACAAAGGAGAGAGTGCCACACACCACGACACTTACCACACAGATGAGTGTGCCACACACCAAGTCACTTACCACACAGGAGAAAGTGCCACACACGACGTCACTTACCACACAGTTGAGAGTGACACACACCACGTTACTTACCACACAGGTGAGAGTGTGCCAAAAAACACGTCACTTACCACACAGGTGAGACTATCACACACCACATCACTTACCACACAGGAGAGAGTGCCACACACCACGGCACTTACCACGCAGGAGAGAGTGCCACGCACCACGACACTTACCACATATGGAAAGTATCACACACGACGTCACTTACCAAACAGGTGAGAGTGCCACACACCACGTTTATTACCACACAGGAGAGAGTGCCACAAAAAACATCACTTACCACACAATGAACGTACCACACACCACGTCACTTATTACACATGAGAGAGTGCCACACACCACGACACTTACCACATATGGAAAGTATCTCACACCACGTCACTTACCACACAGGTGAGAGTGTGCCACACAACACGTCACTTACCATACAGGTGAGACTATCACACACCATGTCACTTACCACACAGAAGAGAGTGCCACGCACCACGGCGCTTACCACACAGGTGAGAGTGTCACACACTACATTACTTACCACATATGGAAAGTATCACATACCACGTGACTTACCACACAGGTGAAAGTGCCACACACCACGTCACTTACCACACAGGAGAGAGTGTGCCACACAACACGTCACTTACCACACTGGTAGACTATCACACACTAAGTGTCACTTTACCACACAGGAGAGATGCCACACACCATGTCACTTACCACATTGGTGAGAGAGCACACACCACAAGTACTTTACCACACAGGTGTGAGAGTGCCACACACCACGGCACTTTACCACACAGGTGAGGTCACACACCACGTCACTTTTACGGCACAGGAGAGTATCACACCACGTCACTTATCACAGAGGTGAGAGTGCCATACACACGTCATTTGCACACACAGGTGAAAAGTGCAACACACCACGTCACATACCAGACAGGTGAGACTATCACACACCACGTCACTTACAACACAATGAAATTACAACATACCACGTCACTTACCACACAGGAGAGAGTGTACACACCACGTCACTTACAACACAGGTGAGTGTGCCACACACCAAGTCACTTACCACACAGGAGAGAGTGCCACACAGGACTTCACGTACCACACAGGTGAGTGTGCCACACACCAAGTCACTTACCACACAGGAGAGAGTACCACACACCACGTCATTTACCACACAGGAGAGAGT
>NW_024735384.1:0-12095 GCF_018991925.1 Homarus americanus | reverse complement strand
GACGCCAGGCTGCAATGGTCGCTGCAAAATCTAAATGCGAAATACATGATCAAGGCAACAATGGTGTTTTGTCTGTCCTGTCTGACCTTTGTTGCTGAGTTTAAAGGAAATACACTCGCTGACTCACACGGTTATTTTGAGAGAGAGAGAGAGTATGTGTGTTTGTGTGTGTGTCCATTCAAAACAGGTATGTTTTTAATTAGTGGGAGTGTCTGTCGTAACACTAAACAAAAGATTCCTAGTAGTGTCTTTGTTCTTCAAATGTTATAAATAAGACGACAGCTTTTGGTGGAAACTATGCTGGTAGTATTAGTGTAAGAAGCTGACACTCTCAAACTTCCTTGTTATCTTAATAAACAAACAATGCATCAGTTTAATACAATGAAAAAATAGCTTGAAGAATGGCGCTGGTTATCATTAATTACCCTCAATATACAGCACAGTACATGGAGGTATTGTCCAATATTTCCTCACACCATCATGTTAAGACCTGAAGCAACACATCACCATTTAAAGCTAAAATCACCGAGTGTTTTATTCACAAGTCTTTTGTTTTCATTTTTAGCTTCAGCTAATTATTATTTTTTTAAAGCATCAAATCATATTTTGCACATTTTGAAACAGAGTCTTACAGAAAATTTTTATATTCAATTTGTCAATTTATGCACCGAGTGAGGTGAGAGAGTGGCTCTGACCTTTCAGATAATGGATTTTGAGAATGATGGACAGCGACTGTTTGGTGTCTGGAGTACACTAGAATTTTCTTTTCTTAAATTAATTCTATCTATAATACCATTATGTGTAAATTACATTGTAATATATTCTCCACAGTTTTTATTTTTTCCTCTCCTGTGCATCTCAAATAAAATATGTAAGACGTAAAAGTGACAAATTATTACATTTTGTAATAGTCAATGTGCTGTGTTGAAACAAGAGCCCTGACAAATACTCTGTGTTGCTCCTTTGACGAAAAACTTGCATGTCTGTTTTGCTTTTTGTTTACGCCAGAGTTTAACGACCTGGTTCCTGCAAATAGTATCATAAACTTTTTCAAATTTTCGCGTCCACTCCAAATGTTGATGGTAAAAATATGTAGATGGAACACGGCAGGTGGGAGCTTCATGTCGACAAACATTTGAATACAATACAACAATTCAAAATGGCAATATAAATATATAACTGACAGCAAATTCGTTCAATTGTGTGTATATATATATATATATATATATATATATATATATATATATATATATATATATATATATATATATATATATATATATATACACACACACAAGTAAATCACTGTAGGTGCGCGTGATCCAAGTATATGCTGATAACCACAAGGAAACAAATAAACAAGAAGTTCCCAAGAGCTTTCGCGTAATTCACATCTTCAGGGATCTGTACTCACCCCTGAAGATGTGAATTAAACGAAAGCGCATGGGAACTTCGTGTTTTCTTGTGGTTATCAGCATATACAGGTGTATATATATATATATATATATATATATATATATATATATATATATATATATATATATATATATATATATATATATATATATATATATATATATAAACGTGTGACTCAGTAAACGAGGGTGAGGGAGGTGTAAACTGGTGCTTTTGGTGACGTACAGTTGGGTCGTTACAGCCTCCAGTATTCAGGCTTAGCAATTTCATGCTGTCATGTTGAAAATCCCGATAAGTTAAGTTTAATATAATTTGCGTTTCCCAAATATGATTTTTCCAAAATCAAAATGTAGCGAATTTCCCAGACCTACTACATCAGAAAGCTTATTTTGAATATATATATATATATATATATATATATATATATATATATATATATATATATATATATATATATATATATATATATATATATATATATATATGCAAATAAATCACTGTAGGTGCGCGTGATCCAGGTATATGCTGATAACCACAAGGAAAAAGAAAACACGAAGTTCCCAAGCGCTTTCGTGTAATTCACATCTTCAGGGGTGAGTACAGACTGTAGGAATCATAATCAATAAACCTTAGTGATGGTCAGTTCAAAACTCATATGTTACATGAATTTATTTGTCAGTGGCCCAAGGTTAAAAATGCTTTGAAAACCTTTGATCTAGATGTATGATAGTTATTTTGCGGGTCCCTTATTTTTGACCTGACCTGACTAGTCACGTCACCCCCCCTTCTCTTAAGCTCCTCTACGTGTGTGTTGGTGTGGGGATTAGTGGATGACATCATTATGACCTGACCTCATGTTTTTAAGGTCACCCTGTATATTTAAGCCTCTCTCTGTCCATGTAATCCAGTTGCCTCTGAAGATGTCTTGAATAAAGACAAAAGCTAAGGTGCTCCGTTGTTTCCATTTTCCCGTGTGATTTTATCAAGATATATATATATCTATATATATATATATATATATATATATATATATATATATATATATATATATATATATATATATATATATATATATATATATATATATATATATATAAGAAAATAAGGAGTCTGTAATAGGCCGGTTGGCCTGTGCATGGCAGCTCCTGTCGAGAGTTACTACCGCTCTCTATCATCCATGAATCTATCTAGCCTCCTTTTGAAACTTTCCAGAGTTCCCGCACTTACTACAAAGTTGCTAAGCTTGTTCCACTCGTCCACCACCCTATTTGTGAACCAGTTCCTTCCTATCTCCCTCCTAAACCTAAACTTATCTAACTTGAATCCGTTGCTCCGAGTCCTATCCTGCTCGGATATTATAAGAACTTTATCTATATCCCCATTATATATATCTTCGCTAGTTTATACAATGGTGAACTATGTTACTTTGGGGAGAATGACTTCGTCACACACACTACGTGTAAACTACTTGTGAATCTGTGTTATGATTCTGTCCTCTAAAACCTGGTATTGATCACGGCTATTGACTTCATCCTTGTTTCACTTTAATTGTTTTGGTTCAGACAATAAATCCATTAAGAGCGGCTGTTGGTTTCATTAATTAGAGAAGGTCAGGTTATCTCACCTGGCGGGGAATTCCTTCATCTGTTCTCTATAAATTGATGAAAGTCATTTATCACTCCTAATTTCCCCAGAGACCAACAACCTGCAGAAAAGGAATATAATTATAGCTTTTGTTTTTTATATTTTTCACCCGTGAGAATTAGTGCTACTGACCTGGTGATACCCTGAGGCTAGAGTGTTGACGTCGGTGTTTATAAACGAATCATACTTGACCTTTCCCACCAATTATTATATACTAATAAGTATAATGTTCAAACATTTCCAATCCATAAGTTGTCGCTTTTTTTTAATCTAAATACGGAAAAAGAGTGTACTTAAAATATATTGTTTTTAATTAGAGCTGTCTCCCCCCCCCCACACACACATACACCAGGCATCATCATCATACAGAAACAAAATATGTATATAACTCGGTATGACAACTGCTTAATATCGGGTTGAGAAAACGTTAACTGTGATTGTTATTGGAAATTCGATTGTAAACTGAACCTTCTGTTTCTTATGTGAGTCTTGGTGGAAATGTTGCCTCTCTCTCTCTCTCTCTCTCTCTCTCTCTAGTATAACAGTAGTATATAGCCAGGCACTAAGGCTCCCGTGTTTGTTGTGTTAAAAAAATTAAACGGTTGCAGTGACTTTTGACCCTCATAGCCTCTCCTGAACAACAATAAACGTTCTCCTTTTACTGCAACACAACTACAGTTATTGTAGACATTTGAGGATAAATATATACACTATCAATTTCAGTTTCCTTTAGGATGATTTACGTTTAGTTACATATATTAGTAAACTTAAAGTATTTATATAAAGGCAATATATTTGATCTTTTAAAATAGTAAAGCTCAAAGTATATTGACGATAAATTGATCTTCTTTTGTGATAATTCAACTCCAAGTATTTATATAACTAATCCAATCTTCCTATAATTTTATTTTAGCCACACACACACACACACACACACACACATATATATATATATATATATATATATATATATATATATATATATATATATATATATATATATATATATATATATATATATATATATATATATATATAAGTAAACAAAGTGTATATCTACAAACAACTATAAGATGCTCTTAGATAATTCTTTTTTAGTCTCACATTTCAGTAAACTCATAAACAGTAAACTGAGAATCTTTAAACACACTCCCGCTGCACTATTTCTCGGCCACACGTAAACAAAGCAGTCCGTATTATAGAGAATTGGACACTATGTTACATAAAGTGTTTCTCCTTGGTGGTGAGGTGTATCTTCAACACTCTCAGATGGCTTAGATTTTTCTCAGTGATGCCCTTGAAAGGAGGAGAAACTACCGTGAGTTAAGTTCAAGTGTGAGGGACCAGCGCTGTGGTGGTGTGGAAGCTAGGATGGTCAGTGTTATGGGGTGGTGTGGTACCTAGAATGGTCAACGTTATGGTGGTGTGGTAGCTAGGATGGTCAGCATTGTGGTGGTGTGGTGGAGGAGGTAGCTCTCTCTCTCTCTCTCTCTCTCTCTCTCAAAAGCAATATCAAGCGAGTTAACCATAATTCTTCAGTACCTCCGATGTGTCCCAGATTCCCCCGATAACTTATGTAAAGCTCACAGCATAATCTTACAAAGTGATGGTTTTTCTTACCAATATAATTCACGACTAACCAAAAGCAAATTTGGATATCTGGAAAGAGGGAGAGAGAAAGAGAAAGAGAGAAAGGAAGGAGAGAAAAAGAATAAGATTAGGTAAAGCTCAAGGGAATTTGTCTGCAGTTCGATGGTTCTTCTCATATTTCTGGAGAGAGAGAGAGAGAGAGGTGTTTGGTAATAACAGTAAATGACCTATCAACTTTTACGACCCACGACCATAATACAACCCACAACCCACGACCATAACCCACGTCATAAAGGTATAGATTAAGACTGGAGACTACGAGGACAATGTACAGATGAACTTATTGATATAAGTGAAGAGCTACGTCAAGGTGTGTGTGTGTCATCATCATCATCATCGTTATTATTATTATTATGATTATGATTATTATTGTTGTTGTTGTAGTTACTATTACTGTCATTACCATTATCATTATTATTATTATTGTTATTATAATTATCATTAGTAGCAGTATTATACCACACCCGTTATAATAAATGTTAACTGTATTAGATGTAAAAAAATAATAATATGAACATTGTTAAACTCTATTTGCAGATTAGTTAATAATAATAAAGTAAACTCATTTTGGTGGTGTCAGCTGCACATTTTCATTATATAAGAACACCAGTCATATGGTTATGGTTCTTGCATCTTAAATATCAACATTAAACAACACATTTTTTTCCGAAAATATCACTGTGCTGGCGTGCCTTTATGACTAACACCGGGATACTGTTGTAATGAAAGTGTGGCAGGTGTTGTGTAGTGGTGGTGTTGAGTGGTAGTAGTGGTGGTGGTGGCGGTGGTGGTGTGTGTGGTTTATCTAAATTTGTGTGAAAAATTTAACACATTACAGGAATTACCGAGAAAAAGGGAAATATCGGAGATTTACTTGGAATTAGTCGCTAATCCTCCCGACAACACAAAAAAATTACAGGGATTTTTTTCTATTTCTGGCCGGGATTAATCAACCTAATCCTCGCCTTTTCTGCTCGGGTGGATTTTTTTCGCGAAAGAGGATTTTTTTTAAGTGCATTGTATCGTCCGCAGTGATAAAAATTTGGCTACCTGTGTTAATTCTAAATGCTACAGTTAACATTATATTACACAGTGTGTTAGGTTAGGTTAGGTTCTATCTAATCTGACCAGCCGGATACACAGCTCGAACAAACTAAAGCAAATAACACTTTATAAACACTACAATACCACCACAAGCAAATAACACTAAACACTACAATACCACCACAAGTAAACACTACAATACCACCACAAGTAAACACTACAATACCACCATAAGTAAACACTACAATACCACCATAAGTAAACACTACAATACCACCACAAGTAAACACTACAATACCACCATAAGTAAACACTACAATACCACCATAAGTAAACACTACAATACCACCAAGTAAACACTACAATACCACCACAAGTAAACATACAATACCACCATAAGTAAACTACAATACCACCATAAGTAAACACTACAATACCACCACAAGTAAACACTACAATACCACCATAAGTAAACACTACAATACCACCATAAGTAAACAATACAATACCACCATAAGTAAACACTACAATACCACCACAAATAAACACTACAATACCACCATAAGTAAACACTACAATACCACCATAAGTAAACACTACAATACCACCATAAGTAAACAATACAATACCACCATAAGTAAACACTACAATACCACCATAAGTAAACACTACAATACCACCACAAGTAAACACCACAATACCACCATAAGTAAACACTACAATACCACCACAAGCAAACACTACAATACCACCATAAGTAAACACTACAATACCACCATAAGTAAACACTTCAATACCACCACAAGTAAACACCACAATACCACCATAAGTAAACACTACAATACCACCACAAGCAAACACTACAATACCACCATAAGTAAACACTACAATACCACCACAAGCAAACACTACAATACCACCATAAGTAAACACTACAATACCACCATAAATAAACACTACAATACCACCATATGTAAACACTACAATACCACCACAAGTAAACACTACAATACCACCATAAGTAAACAACACAATACCACCATAAGTAAACACTACAATACCACCATAAACACTACAATACCACCATAAGTAAGCACTACAATACCACCATAAGTAAACACTACAATACCACCATAAGTAAACACTACAATACCACCATAAGTAAACACTACACTACCACCACAAGTAAACACTACAATACCACCATATGTAAACACTACAATACCACCATAAGTAAACACTACAATACCACCATATGTAAACACTACAATACCACCATAAACACTACAATACCACCATAAGTAAACACTACAATACCACCATAAGTAAACACCACAATACCACCATAAGTAAACACTACAATACTACCATAAGTAAACACCACAATACCACCATAAGTAAACACTACAATACCGCCATAAGTAAACACTACAATACCACCATAAGTAAACACTACAATACCACCATAAGTAAACACTACACACCACCACACGCAAACACTACAATACCACCATAAGTAAGCACTACAATGGCCACCATAAGTAAACACTCACAATACCACCATAAGTAAACACCACAATACCACCATAAGTAAACACTACAATACTCACCATAAGTAAACACCATAATACCACCCACAAGTAAACACTACAATACCACCTCATAAGTAAGCACTACAATACCACCATAAGTAAACACTACAATACCACCACAAGTAAACACTACAATACCACCATAAGTAAACACTACAATACCACCATAAGTAAACACTACAATACCACCACGCAACACTACAATACCAATTCTCATAAGTAAGTACTACAATACCACCATATAAACACTCACAATACCACCATAAGTAAACACCACACACCACCATAAGTAAACACTAATACCACCATAAGTAAACACTACAATACCACCACAAATAAACACTACAATACCAATTATAAGTAAACACTACAATACCACCACAAGTAAACACCACAATACCACCATAAGTAAACACTACAATACCACCATATAAACACTACACACCAATAAAAAACACTACTAATACCACACCATAAGTAAACACCAATAATAACCGTCCCCAAGTAAACACTACACACACCATAAGTAAACACTACAATACCACCACAAACACTACAATACCACCATAAGTAAACACTACAATACCACCATAAGTAAACACTACAATACCACCATAAGTAAACACCACAATACCATCATAAGTAAACACTACAATACCACCACAAGTAAACACTACAATACCACCATAAGTAAACACCACAATACCATCATAAGTAAACACTACAATACCACCATAAGTAAACACTACAATACCACCACAAGTAAACACTACAATACCACCATAAGTAAACACTACAATACCACCATAAGTAAACACTACAATACCACCATAAGCAAACACTACAATACCACCATAAGTAAACACTACAATACCACCATAAGAAAACACTACAATACCACCATAAGTAAACACTACAATACCACCATAAGTAAACACTACAATACCACCATAAGAAAACACTACAATACCACCACAAGCAAACACTACAATACCACCACAAATAAACACTACAATACCACCATAAGTAAACACTACAATACCACCACAAGTAAACACCACAATACCACCATAAGTAAACACTACAATACCACCATAAGTAAACACTACAATACCACCACAAGCAAACACTACAATACCACCATAAGTAAACACTACAATACCACCATAAGTAAACACTACAATACCACCACAAGTAAACACTACAATACCACCATAAGTAAACACTACAATACCACCATAAGTAAACACTACAATACCACCACAAGCAAACACTACAATACCACCATAAGTAAACACTACAATACCACCATAAGTAAACACTACAATACCACCACACGTAAACACTACAATACTACCATAAGTAAACACTACAATACCACCATAAGTAAACACTACAATACCACCATAAGTAAACACTACAATACCACCATAAGTAAACACTACAATACCACCATAAGTAAACAATACAATACCACCACAAGAAAACACTACAATACCACCATAAATAAACACTACAATACCACCATAAGTAAACACTACAATACCACCACAAGTAAACACTACAATACTACCATAAGTAAACACTACAATACCACCATAAGTAAACACTACAATACCACCATAAGTAAACACTACAATACCACCATAAGTAAGCACTACAATACAACCACAAGTAAACACTACAATACCACCATAAGTAAACACTACAATACCACCATAAGTAAACACTACAATACCATCACAAGTAAACACTACAATACTACCATAAGTAAACACTACAATACCACCATAAGTAAGCACTACAATACCACCATAAGTAAGCACTACAATACCACCATAAGTAAGCACTACAATACCACCATAAGTAAACACTACAATACCACCATAAATAACAGTAATGGTGTACCACCTTCTCACACCTGCACTGATTTACTATTATTTCTTATAGCCTTTCATGTTTTTGATCTCTTTGCCTTTAAGTTTACCTGTGAGAGTCGTGGCCTCTCCTTTACGCCTCCCAGAGGACCAATACACCAGCTCTCGTGCGTTAGACCCCGGGGCAACTAGTCCTCCCTCGCCTGTTATTATAATTAGCTCCTTCAACCCATTGCTGGATATTGTTTCCTTTTTATGATCTTGGTAAAATAAAAACAAGCCATTATTAAAGACAAATTATTAATGCTTTTATGAAGGTTAATTGTCTTACGTGATAAAAGGTAAGTTGTTGATATCATTTAGGTTGGCCGGTGTCTGGTGAGGGAGGTTAGATTTTTTTTTAATTATCTGGAAAATATATGACGCGAATAACTTGATCCAGTAAAAGTCGAGAAGAAAATGACGGAAAAGTTAATTAAATTCCACACGATAATCGTAACTTGATTCAATAAGCATCTGGGTGAAAATTACCGAAGGGTTAATTAAATTTAAATGGTAAGCTTCAAAGATGTTAAATGGACATTGTTGCTGATGGAAACTGATCACTTCTCTCACTAGGAATCGAGGAGTCCTGGACAATGGTTAAGCAAATATACATGATAATTAACGTACCATTAGTGATGACTTATGACAATACAAACTCATGTATCATTTATATTACCTTCAATTGGGGTAATTAAGCTAATGTCAACATAATGTGTAGAGGGACTGTGAAATTACCGTCAAATGTTATTGTGTTTTGTGGTAATTGTGAGTTAAAACAAACAATAAATCTGACAAATTACACAGTCTGGTGGTTGTCGCTCTTGCTTTCCTACGGTATAAAATACAACATTAACTCATTAATTAAAGCAACATATATCATTATGTGATAACTTTCCTTGATGTATGGCTCTCTGGCGTCAGTGTGTGTGTCGTGTCCTTTCTTCAGCGGTATATAAACATCCCTGGAGACCCCCCCCCCCCAAGTCTCCTCATACAAAGTGAAGATAACGAGATGATCACCAGGAAGAAAATAATAAGAAGAACAGCAATAAAAATGACACGTAGTAATTAGGAAAAAGACAAATAAAAGAGAATAAAAGAGGAATATAAACAAGGAACTTCTCATGCAGGTTGAAACACTCACAAGAAAAAGTTGTATCATTATCATCAGAAACGTGTTTGAGCTCTTTACCACTACCAACTGTGAGAGAGATTTAAAACCATATCTCACTGTAAGGCGCCACAAAAGCCAAATAAGCACACAAAAGGAGGTTGGTGAAACAGTCCAGACATGCTGCCAGATCCCTATAGATCCATACCAATTAAGACTGTCAACCTAACCTAAAGTAAACTAAATTAACCTAACTTAACCTAATTTTAAGACATTTATCACCAATATAGAACAAGAAAACCGTCATGATAATATATATGGCAGTGTACTCGTCCAGTTCCTCATAAAATACCACGATAAAGAAGAGTAGACACAACAGCCAACAGCAGCAGTTATCACCACAAACACCAGCATCAACAATAACAACAAAACTATCAATAACCGCATCAACAACACTAAAATAATAATGGTTGCTCTTCGTGTTACCGAGGATGGCCGACCCAAGGACCAACTAGGCGTGAATCTGTTAAAGGTGTAGAAGCTGTCGCCAACACAACAACCACACCCTGAGTTAACGAGCTGGATGATTCAGTGTCAAGGAATAGTCCAAGAAGACCGGACAATTCGCCAACTGCGCTGGCTCACCATTACCCTGGAACACGATCCGCAAATTGATTAACATCCAGGTTCCCAATTACTGCTGGGTAGACAGAGGCAAATGGCTTAAAGACACTTGCCCATAATTTCACCCTGCCCGGGGATCGAACCCGGCTCCGCTCGCTTACCAGACGAGCATGCTGACCATTATTACACCACAGTAACAGCGGCAACAGTAACAATATTAACAGCAGTAACAGTAACAGCAGTAACCATAAGCATGATGGTGGGGGACTTACCAGGTGCGTCACACAGATCCTACCTAAGATCTATTACTGACCCAGGTAGCTGTCCCAAGGTCTGAGGTGAGGGCTGAGAGGGAGGAGTGAGAGTTAGGGTGAGGGAGAGGGCCGAGGATAAAAGTTGAGAGGGAGGGGTGAGAGTTAGGGTGAGAGGAGCGGGGTGAAGGGTGAGGATGAGGGCTAAGGATGAGAGCTGAAGGACAGAGCCGAGGTAAAGAAAAAAAGAAAAAATACTCGTTCTAGGTTAATAACTTCCTTGACCACGTCTCTCTCTCAAGCCGTCTTTGTTCACTCTGGTTCATTTCAGATAATGACCTCAGCCGTTCCCACAACTACCCAAGCCTCACCTTGACCCGAGTTACCCTTTGACCCCAGAAGTCCCTGAGCCCCGACACCCCCCCTCCCCCGTTACGCTGACCAGACCTACCCCCTAATCCTTGGTCTCTCGGGTCATCCTAACTTGGTCAATTTCGGCAGCAGTCGTGAACTCTCGAGTAATTCAGAGTTTAAGTGAGAATCTCATTTAACTTCTGCCTCGATCTTCATCAACTGGTCCCCACACACACACGCGACCAAACACACACCACGCTTATGTTGTAATCCTTACTGTATTTCCAGTTAATTCCGTTTTACAACATTTTTATCATTATATTCCCCTAAGGAAACATCACTGGCGTACTAACAGATTTAAGACGAACTGTATTAACACGGCAAACAGTATTAAAACATTACGATGTGATGACCTTCATGATGTCACGTGACTGCTGCCGCCAACCACTAAATTAGTAAATAAATCTGCCATAAACCGACGTAAGAG
>NW_024735383.1:0-7214 GCF_018991925.1 Homarus americanus | reverse complement strand
GGGCCTTTGTTATTCTCGTTCAGGCGTCTTTGTTATATTCGATCAGGGGCCTTTGCTATACTCGATCAGGGGACTTTGTTATACTCGATGAGAGAACTTTGTTATACTCGATCAAGGGGCTTTCTTTTACTCGATCAGGAGACTTTGTTATACCCCATGAGGGGACTTTGTTATACTCGATCAGGGGGCTTTGTTATACATGATCGGGGACCTTTGTTATAATCGTTCAGGGGACTTTGTTATACTCGATCACGGGACTTAGTTATACTCGATCAGGGGACTTTGTTATACAGGATTAGGAGACTTTCTTATACTCGATCAGGGGACTTTGTTATACTCGATCAAGGACTTTGTTATCTCGATCAGGGACTTTGTTATACTCGATGAGGGGTCTTTGTTATACTCGATCAGGGACTTTGTTTTTACTCCCGATCAGGGCTTTGTTATATACTCGATCAGGGACTTTGTTATATATGCTCGATGAGGGCCTTTGTTTTACTCGATCAGGGGCCTTTGTTTTACTCGATCAGGGGACTTTGTTATACTCGACCTGGGACTTTGTTATACTCGATTGGACTTTGTTATACTCGATCAGGAGAATTTGTTATACCCGATCAGGGGACTTTGTTTTACTCGACCAAGTTCTTTGTTATCCTCGATCAGGGGACTTTGTTATACTCGATGAGCGGGCTTTGTTATACTCAATCAGGGGACATTGTTATAGACTTTTAGGGTCCTTTGTTATACTCGATTAGGGGCCTTTGTTATACTCGTTCAGGGGACTTTGTTATACTCGACCAAGGGACTTTGTTATACTCGATCTAGGGCCTTTGTTATATTTGATCAGGGGACTTTTCTATACTCGACCTGGGAACATTGTTATACTCGATCAGGGAGCTTTGTTATACTCGATCAGGGGGCTTTGTTATACTCGATCAGGGAACTTTGTTATACTCGATCAGGGGCCTTTGTTATACTCGTTCAGGCGTCTTTGTTATACTCAACAAGGGGACTTTGTTATACTCGATCAGGGGCCTTTGTTAAACTCGAGCAGGGGCCTTTGTTATAATCGATCAGGGGACTTTGTTATACTCGATCAGGGGACTTTGTTATACTCGATCAGGGGGCTTTGTTATACTCGATCAGGGAACTTTGTTATACTCGATCAGGGGCCTTTGTTATAATCGTTCAGGGGACTTTGTAATACTCGACCAGGGACTTTGTTATACTCGATCTGGAGCCTTTGTTATACTTGATCAGGGGGCTTTTTTATACTCGATGAGGGGACTTAGTTATTCTCGATAAGAGGGCTTTGTTATACTCGATGAGGGGGCTTTGTTATACTCGATCAGGGAAATTTTGTTATACTCGATCAGGGGACTTTGTTATACTCGATGGGGAGTTTGTTATCCTCGACCAGGGGACTTTGTTATATTGCCTTTCTAGGGGACTTTGTTATACTCGATCAGGGGTTATTACTCGATCAGGGGCCTTTTTATACTTTCAGGGATTGTTATACTTTGTTATACTCGATCTAGGCCTTGTTATACTGATCAGGGAGACTTTGTTATAATCGATCAGGGGCCTTTATAATCGTTCAGGGACTTTGTTATATACTCCAGTCAGGACTTTGTTATACTCGATCAGGGGACTTTGTTATACTCGACCAGGAGGTTTGTTATACTCGACCAGGGCCCTTTGTTACTCTCGATCAGGGGACTTTGTTATACTCGATCAGGGGACTTTCTTATACTCGATCAGGAGACTGTGTTATACTCGATCAGGGGACTTTGTTATAATCGATCAAGGACTTTGTTATCCTCGATCAGGGGACTTTGATATACTCGATGAGGGGGCTTTGTTATACTCGATCAGGGGACATTGTTATACACTTTTAGGGTCCTTTGTTATACTCGATCAGGGGCCTTTGTTATACTCGACAAAGGACTTTGTTATACTCGATCTGGGGCCTTTGTTATTCTGGATAACGGGGACTTTGTTATACTCAATCAGGGGGCTTTGTTATACTCGATCAGGGAAATTTTTTTATACTTGATCATGGGCCTTTGTTATACTCGATCAGGGAACTTTGTTATACTCGACCAGGGGACTTTGTTATACTCTATGAGGGGCCTTTGTTATACTTGATCAGGGGGCTTTGTTATACTCGATCAGGGGACTTTGTTATTCTCGATAAGGGGGACTTTGTTATACTCAATGAGGGGGCTTTGTTATACTCGATCAGGGAACTTTGTTATACTCGATCAGGGGTCTTTGTTATACTCGTTCAGGCGCCTTTGTTATATTCGATCAGGGGGCTTTGTTATACTTGTTCAGGGGCCTTTTATTTTAATCGTTCAGGGGACTTTGTTATTCTCCATTAGGGGGACTTTGTTATACTCAAACCAGGGGGCATTGTTATACTCGAACAGGGAACTTTGTTATACTCGATCAGGGGCCTTTGTTATACTCGTTCAGGCGCCTTTGTTATATTCGATCAGGGGGCTTTGTTATACTCGATGAGGGGCCTTTGTTAAACTCGATCTGGAGCCTTTGTTATACTTGGTCAGGGGTCTTTGTTATACTCGATCAGGGGACTTTGATATTCTCGATAAGGAGGACTTTGTTATACTCGATCAGGGGGCTTTGTTGCTATACTCGATCAGGGAACTTTGTTATACTCGATCAGGGCCTTTTATATACTCGATCAGGAGTTTTGTTGCCCTCGACCAGGGGACTTTCGTATGTACTCGATCAGGGGCCTTTGTTATTCGACCTGAAGACTTTGTTATGTATGAATCTGGAGCCTTTGGTATACTTGATCGAGGGTCTTTGTTATACTCGATCAGGGACTTTGATATTCTCGATAAGGGGGACTTTGTTATATGCTCGATCAGGGCCTTTGTTATATACTCGATCAGGGGGCTTTGTTATACTTGTTCAGGGGCCTTTGTTTTAATCGTTCAGGGGACTTTGTTATTCTCCATTAGGGGGACTTTGTTATACTCAATCAGGGGGCTTTGTTATACTCGATCAGGAGACTTTGTTATACTCGATCAGGGGCCTTTGATATACTCGATCAGGGGCCTTTGTTATACTCGATTAGGGGACTTTGTTATACACGACCTGGGACTTTGTTATACTCGATTTGGAGCCTTGGTTATATTTGATCAGGGGTCTTTGTTATACTCGATCAGGGGACTTTGATATTCTCGATAAGGGGGACTTTGTTATACTCGATCAGGGGGCATTGTTATACTCGATCTGGGAACTTTGTTATACTCGATCAAGAGGCCTTATTGCATATCGATCGAAGGACTTTGTTATACTCGACCAGGGGACTTTGTTATATCCTCGATCAGGGGACTTTGTTATACTTGACCAGGGGACTTTGTTTTACTCGATCAGGGGACTTTAGTATACTCGATCAGGGGACTTTGTTATACTCCTTCAGGGGACTTTGTTATACTCGATGATTGGGCTTTGTTATACTCGATCAGGAGATGTGTTATACTCGATCAAGGGGACTTTGTTATACTCGATCAGGAGACTGTATTATACTCAAACGGGGGCCTTTGTTATACTCGATCAGGGACTTTGTTATACTCGATCAGGGGACTTTGTTATACTCGATTAGGGGACTTTGTTATACTCGACCAGGGGATTTTGTTATACTCGACCAGAGGACTTTGCTATACTCGATCAGGGGCCTTTGTTAAACTCGATGAGGGGCCTTTGTTATACTCGATCAGAGGACTTTGTTATACTCGATCAGGGGACTTTGTTATACTCGATAAGGGGGCTTTGTTATACTCGATCAGGGAACTTTGTCATACTCGATCAGGGGACTTTGTTATACTCGATCAGGGGACTTTGTTATACTCGATCAGGGGACTTTGTTATACTCGATTAGGGGACTTTGTTATACTCGATGAGGGGCCTTTGTTATACTCGATCAGAGGCCTTTGTTATACTCGATCAGGGGACTTTGTTATACTCGATCAGGAGGATTTGTTATACTCGATCAGGGGACTTTGTTATACTCGATCAAGGACTTTGTTATCCTCGATCAGGGGACTTTGTTATACTCGATGAGCGGGCTTTGTTATACTCGATCAGGGGGCATTGTTATACTTGTTCAGGGGACTTTGTTATACTCGACCAGGGGACTTTGTTATACTCGATCTAGGGCCTTTGTTATACTTGATCAGGGGACTTTGTTATACTCGACCAGGGGACTTTGTTATACTCGATGAGGGGACTTTGTTATACTCGATGGAGGGACTTTGTTGTACTCGATCAGGGGACTTTGATATACTCGATCAGGGGACTTTGTTATACTCGATCAGGAGAATTTGTTATACTCAATCAGGGGACTTTGTTATACTCGATCAAGGACCTTGTTATCCTCGATTAGGGGACTTTGTTATACTCAATGAGCGGGGTTTGTTATACTCGATCAGGGGACATTGTTATAGACTTTTAGGGTCCTTTGTTATACTGGATCAGGGGCCTTTGTCATACTCGTTCAGGGGACTTTGTTATACTCGACCAGAGGACTTTGTTATACGCGATCTAGGGCCTTTGTTATAGTTGATTCAGGGGACTTTGTTATACTCGATCAGGGGACTTTGTTATACTCGATCAGGGGGGTTTGTTATACTCGATCAGGGAACTTTGTTATACTCGATCAGGTTGCCTTTGTTATAATTGTTCAGGGGACTTTGTTATACTCGATCAGGGGCCTTTGTTAAACTCGATCAGGGGCCTTTGTTATACTCGATTAGGGGACTTTGTTATACTCGATCAGGGGACTTTGTTATACTCGATCAGGGGGCTTTGTTATACTCGATCATGGAACTTTGTTATACTCGATCAGGGGCCTTTCTTATACTCGATCAGGGGCCTTTCTTATACTCGATCAGGGGACTTTGTTATACTCGACGAGGGGAGTTTGTTATACTCGACCAGGGGACTTTGTTATACTCGATGAGGGGCCTTTGTTAAACGAGATGAGGGGCCTTTGTTATACTCGATAAGTGGACTTTGTTATACTCGATTAAGGAACTTTGTTATACTCGATCAGGGGGCTTTGTTATACTCGATCAGGGAACTTTGTTATACTCGATCAGGGGACTTTGTTATACTCGATCAGGGGACTTTGTTATACTCGATCAGGGGACTTTGTTATACTCGATGAGGGGCCTTTCTTATACTCGATCAGAGGCCTTTGTTATACTCGATTAGGGGACTTTGTTATACTCGATCAGGAGACTTTGTTATACTCGATCAGGGGACTTTGTTATACTCGAGCAGGGGACTTTGTTATACTCGATCTGGGGCCTTTGTTATACTTGATCAGGGGCCTTTGTTATAATCGTTCAGCGGACTTTGCTATACTCGATCAGGGGACTTTGTTATACTCGATCAGGGGAGTTTGTTATGATTCTACCAGGGGACTTTGTTATACTCAATCAGGGGACTTTGTTATACTCGATTAGGTGACTTTGTTATACTCGATCAGGGGACTTTGTTATTCTCGATAAGGGGGACTTTGTTATAGTCGATGAGGGGGCTTTGTTATACTCGATCAGGGAAATTTTGTTATACTCGAACATGGGCCTTTGTTATACTCGATCAGGGGACTTTGTTATACTCGACCAGGGAACTTTGTTATACTCGATCAGGGGCCTTTGTTATACTTGATCAGGGGGCTTTGTTATACTCGTTCAGGCGCTTTTGTTATATTCGATCAGGGGGCTTTGTTTTACTCGATCAGGGGCCTTTCCTTATAATCGTTCAGGGGACTTTGTTATATTCGATGAGGACTTTGTTATTCTCGATCATGGGACTTTGTTCTACTCGATAGGGGCCTTTGTTATACTCGATCAGGGGACTTTCATTTATATTCGATGAGGGACTTTGTTATTCTCGATCATGGGACTTTGTTCTACTCGATAAGGGGCCTTTGTTATACTCCGATGAGGGACTTTGTTCTTATGCTTTCGATCAGGAATTTGTTAGCATACTCGATCAGGGGACTTTGTTATTTTTCGATCAGGGGACTTTGTTATACCCGATCAGGGGACTTTGTTATAATCGATCAGAGGACTTTGTTATACTCTATGAGGGGGCTTTGTTATCCTCGATCAGGGAACTTTATTATACTCGGTGAGGGGACTTTGTTATACTGGATCAGCGGACTTTGTTTTACTCGATGAGGGGGCTTTGTATACTCGATCAGGGGACTATGTTATACTCGATCAGGGGCCTTTGTTATACTCGATCAGGGGCCTTTGTTATACTCGATCAGGGGACTTTGTTATACTCGACCTGGGACTTTGTTATACTCGATTTGGAGCCTTTGTTATGCTTGATCAGGGGGCTTTGTTATACTCGATCAGTGGACTTTGTTATACTTGATCAGGGTGGCTTTGTTATACTCGATCAGGGGATTTGTTATTCAAGATAAGGGGAGCTTTATTATTCTCGATCAGAGGGCTTTGTTATACACGATCAGGGAACTTTGTTATACGCGATCAGGGGCCTTTGTTATACTCGTTCAGGCGTCTTTGTTATACTCGACCAGGGGACTCTGTTATACTCGATCAGGCGACTTTGTTATACTCGATAAGGGTGCTTTGTTATACTCGTTCAGGGGCCTTTGTTAAACTCGATCAGGGGCCTCTGTTATACTCGATCAGGGAAATTTTGTTAAAAACGATCATGGGCCTTTGTTATACTCGATCAGGAAACTTTGTTATACGCGATGAAGGGACTTTGTTATACTCGATCAGGGAGCTTTGGTATACTTGATCAGGGGGCCTTTGTTATAATCGTTAAGGGGACTTTGTTATACTCGATCATGGGACTTTGTTATACTCGACAAGGGAGTTTGTTATACTCGACCAGGGGACTTTGTTATACTCGATGAGGGGCCTTTGTTAAACTCGATGAGGGGCATTTGTTATAATCGACCAGGGGACTTTGTTATCCTCGATCAGGGGCCTTTGTTAAACTCGTTGAGGGACCTTTGTTATACTCGATGAGGCGACTTTGTTATAAAGATCAGGGGACTTTGTTATATTGGATCAGGGGGCTTTGTTATACTCGATCAGGGAACTTTGTTATACTCGATAAGGAGACTTTGTTATACTCGATCAGGGGACTTTGTTATACTCGATCAGGGGACTTTGTTATACTCGATCAGGGGA
>NW_024735382.1:0-10727 GCF_018991925.1 Homarus americanus | reverse complement strand
CTGGACGAGGGGACTTGTTATATTCTGATGAGGGACTTTTGTTATACTCGACCATGGAACTTTGTTATACTCGATCAGGGGCCCTTGTTATACCTGATTAGGGCTTTTGTTATACCCGATCAGAGTATCAAGTTATACCGATCAGGGACTTTGTTATACCTCTATGATTTGGCTTTGTTATACTCGATGAGGGACTTTGTTATACCTCGACCAGGGTCTTTTTTATACTCGATCAGGTTTGTTATACTTGATCAGCTTTGTTATACTCGATCAGGGACTTTGATATTCTCGATCAGGGGACTTTGTTATACTCGATCAGGGGCTTTTCTTATACTCGATCAGGGAACTTTGTATAAAATGATCAGGGCCTTTGTTATACCTTGTTCAGGCGCCTTTGTTATATTTCGGATCAGGGGTATTTGTTATACTCGACCAGGGACTTTTGTTATACCTGGATCAGGAGCTTTTGTTAAACTCGGATCAGGGGCCTTTGTTATACCAATCAGGGACTTTGTTTTACTCAATCAGGGACTTTCTTATACTCGTTTAGGGGCTTTGTTTTTACTCGATTAGGAAACTTTGTTATACTCGATGAGGGGCCTTTGTTATAATCGTTCAGTGGACTTTGTTATACTCTCATTGGGGACTTTGTTCTATTCGATGAGGGAATTTGTTATACTCGGATCATGGGACTTTTTTATACTCGATGATGGGGCCTTGTTATACTAGATGAGGGAGTCTGTTATACTTGATCAGGGACCGGAAATACCGATGGATCTTGTTATACCGATCATTGGCCTTGTTATACCCATATTTAGAGGCCTTTGTTATACTCGAACAGGGCCTTAGTTAAACTCGATCAAAGGCCTTTGTTATTCTCGATTTGAGGACTTTGTTAAACCCAATGAGGAGACTTTTATATACTCGATCAGGGAGTTTGTTATACTCCATCTGGGGACATTGTTATACTCGAAGAGGGACTTTGTTATACTCGATCAGGGGTTGTACTCGATTAGGGGACTTTGTTATACTCGACCAGGGTCTTTTGTTATACTCCGGATCAGGGGCTTTGTTATTCCCCATCAGGGGGACTTTGGTTCTACTCGATCAGGGGCTTTTCTTTATACCGGATCAGGAACTTGTTATACCCGATCAGGGGCCTTTGGTTATACCTGCTCGTATGCCTTATATATTCGATCAGGGGCCTTTGTTATACCCGGACCAGGACTTTTGTTACTCGATCAGGGCTTTATATACCTGATCAGGGCTGGTTATTCTTCGATCAGGGGACTTTGTTATACTCCCATTAGGGGGCTTTCTTATACTCGGATCAGGAACTCTTTGTTATACCTGATCAGCCTTTGTTATACCCGTTCAGCGCCTTTGTTATATTCGATCTTGGGGCCTTGTTATACTCGGGACCAGGGACTTTTGTTATACTCTTTATCAGCTTTTTGTTATACTCAATCAGTGGACTTTGTTCTATTCGATGAGGGAATTTGTTATACCTGATCAGCGGGGACTTTGTTATACTCGATGATGGGGGCCTTTGTTATAACAGATGAGGGGACTCTGTTATACTTGGACGGGGACCTTGGAAATACTCTCGATCAGGGGACTCAAGAGGCCTTGATCATTACCTTTGTTATACTCTATTTACAGGCCTTCATATACCCTCGACCAGGCCTTAGTTAAACCTTTATCAAAGGCTCTTGTTATTCTCGATTTGAGGACTTGTTAAACTCAATGAGGAGGACTTGAAAGAGGATCACTTCAGGGGAGTTTGTTATACTGATCAGGACATTATATAATTTCGATGACGACTTTGTTATACCTTTATGCGCCTCTGTTGTACTGATTATGGGTATTCTTGTTATACTCGACCAGGGTCTTTGTTATACCTCCCAATCAGGGCCTTTGTTATACGCGATCAGAGGACTTTGTTATATTCGATGAGGGACTCGTTATACTCAATCATAGGACTTTGTTATACTCGATGAGGGGCCTTTTGTTATACTCAGGATGAGGGGGACTCTGTTACTCGATCAGGGATCGGTAATACTCGACCAGGATTCGTTATAATCGATCAGTGGCCTTGTTATACTCATTTATAGGCCTTGTTATACTCGAAAACAGCCTTTGTTAAACCTCGACTGTGCCGCCTTGTTATTCTCGATTTGAGTGATCTTGTTAAACCTGATGAGACTTTATATACTCGATCAGGGGCCTTTGTTATAATCGTTCAGGGGACTTTGTTAAACTCGATCAGGGGACTTTGTTCTCCTCGATCAGGGGACTTTGTTATACTCGATGAGGGACTCCCTTTGTCATATTCGATGAGGAACTCTTGTTATACTCTCGACCAGGGTCTTGGTTATACTCAGATCAGGAACTTTGTTATACTCGATCAGGGGCCTTTGTTATAATCGATTAGGGGACTTTGTTATACTCGACCAGGGGTCTTTGTTATACTTGATCAGGGGCCTTTGTTATACTAGATGAGGGGGCTTTGTTATACTCGATCAGGGGACTTTGTTATTCTCGATCAGGGAACTTTGTTATTCTCGATTAGGGGCCTTTTTTATACTCGCTCAGGCACCTTTGTTATATTCGATGAGGGGCCTTTGTTATACTCGACCAGGGGACTTTGTCATACTTGATCATGGGCCTTTGTTAAACTCGATCAGGGGCCTTTGTTATACTCAATCAGGGGACTTTGTTATACTCGATCAGGGGACTTTGTTTTACTCGATCAAGGAGCTTTGTTTTACTCGATCAGGAAACTTTGTTATACTCGATCAGGGGCCTTTGTTATAATCGTTCAGGGGACTTTGTTATACTCGATCAGGGGACTTTGTTCTCCTCGATCAGGGGACTTTGTTATACTCGATGAGGGGACTTTGTTATATTCGATGAGGGAACTTTGTTATACTCGACCAGGGTCTTTGTTATACCTCGATCAGGGCCTTTTGTTATAATTTGATGAGAGTGGCTTGGTTGTACTCGATCAGACTTTTGTTATTTTCTGGATCAGGGGACTTTTGTTATACCCGGATCAGGAGGCTTTGTTATACTCTCGATCAGGGAACTTTTGTTATACTCTCGATCAGGGCCTTTGTTATACCTGTTCAGGCGCCTTTTGTTTATATTTTGATCAGGGCCTTTGTTATACTCGAACAGGGACTCTGTAATACTCGATCAGGGGACTTTGTTTTACTTGATCAGAGGCTTTTGTTATACTTGATGAGGGGGCTTACATAAACTCGATCAGTGGCCTTTGTTATACTCTAAGAGGGGCCTTTGTTATAATCGTTCAGAGGACTTTGTTATACTCGATCAGGGGACCCTGTTATACTCGATCAGGGGACTCTGTAATACTCGATCAGGGAACTTTGTTATACTCGATCATGGGCCTTTGTTAAACTCGATCAGGTGCCTTTGTCATACTCAATCAGGGGACTTTGTTATACTCGATCAGGGCACTTTGTTATACTCGATCAGGGAGCTTTGTTTTACTCGATCAGGGGACTATGTTATACTTGACGAGGGGACTTTGTTATATTCGATGAGGGGACTTTGTTATACTCGACCATGGAACTTTGTTATACTCGATCAGGGGCCTCTGTTATACTCGATCAGGGGCCTTTGTTATACCCGATCAAGAGACTAAGTTATACTCGATCAGGGGACTTTGTTATACTCTATGAGGGGGCTTTGTTATACTCGATGAGGGGACTTTGTTATACTCGACCAGGGGTCTTTTTTATACTCGATCATGGGCCTTTGTTATACTTGATCAGGGGGCTTTGTTATACTTGATCAGGGGAGTTTGTTATTCTCGATCAGGGGGACTTTGTTATACTCGATCAGGGGGCTTTCTTATACTCGATCAGGGAACTTTGTTATACACGATCAGGGGCCTTTGTTATACTCGTTCAGGCGCCTTTGTTACATTCGATCAGGGGCCTTTGTTATACTCGACCAGGGGACTTTGTTATACTCGATCAGGGGCTTTTGTTAAACTCGATCAGGGGCCTTTGTTACACTCAATCAAGGGACTTTGTTTTACTCAATCAGGGGACTTTCTTATACTCGTTTAGGGGGCTTTGTTTTACTCGATTAGGAAACTTTGTTATACTCGATGAGGGGCCTTTGTTATAATCGTTCAGTGGACTTTGTTATACTCTATCAGGGGACTTTGTTCTATTCGATGAGGGGAATTTGTTATACTCGATCATGGGACTTTGTTATACTCGATGATGGGGCCTTTGTTATACTAGATGAGGGGACTCTGTTATACTTGATCAGGGGACTCGGAAATAATCGATCAGGGGACTTTGTTATACTCGATCATTGGCCTTTGTTATACTCATTTAGAGGCCTTTGTTATACTCGAACAGTTGTTATAATTGATCAGGGGACTTTGTTATTCTCGATCAGGGGGACTTTGTTATACTCGATCAGGAGGCTTTGTTACACTCGATCAGGGAACTTTGTTATACTCGATTAGGGGCCTTTGTTATACTCGCTCAAGCGCCTTTGTTATATTCGATGAGGGGGACTTCATATACTCGATCAGGAGGCTTTTGTTATACTCGATCAGGGCCTTTTGTTATATTCGATGAGGGCTTTTTGTTATACTCGACCAGGGACTTTGTTATACTCGATCGCGGCCTTCTTTAAACCTTTAGGGATCAATAGGGGCCTTTGTTATACTCAATTCAGGGACTTTGTTATACTCTCGATCAGGGACTTCTGTTATACCGCATCAGGGAGCTTTGTTTTACTCGATCAGGAAACTTTGTTATACTCGATCAGGGGCCTTTGTTATAATTGTTCATGGGACTTTGTTATACTCGATCAGGGGACTTTATTCTCCTCGATCAGGGGATTATGTTATACTTGACGAGGGGACTTTGTTATATTCGATGAGGGGACTTTGTTATACTCGACCATGGAACTTTGTTATACTCGATCAGGGGCCTCTGTTATACTCGATTAGGGGCCTTTGTTATACCCGATCAAGAGACTAAGTTATACTCGATCAGGGGACTTTGTTATACTCTATGATTGGGCTTTGTTATACTCGATGAGGGGACTTTGTTATACTCGACCAGGGGTCTTTTTTATACTCGATCAGGGGCCTTTGTTATACTTGATCAGGGGGGCTTTGTTATACCGGGATCAGGGACTTTTGTTATTCCTTGATCAGGGGGACTTTGTTATACTCGATCATTGGCCTTTGTTATACTCATTTACAGGCCTTTGTTATACTCGAACAGGGGCCTTAGTTAAACTCGATCAAAGGCCTTTGTTATTCTCGATTTGAGGACTTTGTTAAACTCAATGAGGAGACTTTGTTATACTCGATCAGGGGAGTTTGTTATACTCGATCAGGGGACATTGTTATACTCGATGACGGGACTTTGTTATACTCGATCAGGGGCCTTTGTTGTACTCGATTAGGGGACTTTGTTATACTCGACCAGGGGTCTTTGTTATACTTAATCAGGGGTCTTTGTTATACTCGATCAGAGGACTTTGTTATATTCGATGAGGGGACTTTGTTATACTCGATCATGGGACTTTGTTATACTCGATGAGGGGCCTTTGTTATACTAGATGAGGGGACTCTGTTATACTCGATCAGGGGACTCGGTAATACTCGATCAGGGGACTCTGTTATAATCGATCAGTGGCCTTTGTTATACTCATTTATAGACCTTTGTTATACTCGAACAGGGGCCTTTGTTAAACTCGATCAAAGGCCTTTGTTATTCTCGATTTGAGGACTTTGTTAAACTCGATGAGGAGACTTTGTTATACTCGATCAGGGGAGTTTGTTATACTCGATCAAGGGGCATTGTTATACCCGATGAGGGGACTTTGTTATAACCGATCAGGGGCCTTTGTTGTACTCGATTAGAGGACTTTGTTATACTCGTTCAGGGGCCTTTGTTATACCCGATCAGGGGACTTTGTTATACTCGATCAGGGGACTTAGTTATACTCTATGATCACGGGGACTTTATAAACTCGATCAGGGGCCTTTGTTATAATCGATTAGGGGACTTTGTTATACTCGACCAGGGGTCTTTGTTATACTTGATCAGGGGCCTTTGTTATACTAGATGAGGGGGCTTTGTTATACTCGATCAGGGGACTTTGTTATTCTCGATCAGGGAACTTTGTTATTCTCGATTAGGGGCCTTTTTTATACTCGCTCAGGCACCTTTGTTATATTCGATGAGGGGCCTTTGTTATACTCGACCAGGGGACTTTGTCATACTTGATCATGGGCCTTTGTTAAACTCGATCAGGGGCCTTTGTTATACTCAATCAGGGGACTTTGTTATACTCGATCAGGGGACTTTGTTTTACTCGATCAAGGAGCTTTGTTTTACTCGATCAGGAAACTTTGTTATACTCGATCAGGGGCCTTTGTTATAATCGTTCAGGGGACTTTGTTATACTCGATCAGGGGACTTTGTTCTCCTCGATCAGGGGACTTTGTTATACTCGATGAGGGGACTTTGTTATATTCGATGAGGGAACTTTGTTATACTCGACCAGGGGTCTTTGTTATACTCGATCAGGGGCCTTTGTTATACTTGATGAGAGGGCTTTGTTGTACTCGATCAGGGGACTTTGTTATTTTCGATCAGGGGGACTTTGTTATACTCGATCAGGAGGCTTTGTTATACTCGATCAGGGAACTTTGTTATACTCGATCAGGGGCCTTTGTTATACTCGTTCAGGCGCCTTTGTTATATTTGATCAGGGCCTTTGTTATACTCGAACAGGGGACTCTGTAATACTGATCAGGGGACTCTGTAATACTCGATCAGGGGCCTTTGTTATACTCGATTAGGGGACTTTGTTATACTCGACCAGGGGTCTTTGTTATACTCGATCAGGGGCCTTTTTTATACTCGATCAGGGGGCTTTGTTATACTCGATCAGGGAACTTTGTTATACTCGATTAGGGGCCTTTGTTATACTCGCTCAGGCACCTTTGTTATATTCGTTGAGGGGCCTTTGTTATACTCGACAAGGGAATTTGTTATACTCGATCATGGGCCTTTGTTAAACTCGATCAGGTGCCTTTGTTATACTCAATCAGGGGACTTTGTTATACTCGATCAGGGCACTTTGATATACTCGATCAGGGAGCTTTGTTTTACTCGATCAGGAAACTTTGATATAATCGATCAGGGGACTTTGTTATACTCTATGAGGGGGCTTTGTTATACTCGATGAGGGGACTTTCTTATATTCGACCATGGGACTTTGTTATACTCGATCAGGGGCCTCTGTTATACTCGATCAGGGGCCTTTGTTATACCCGATCAGAGGACTTTGTTATACTCGATCAGGGGACTTTGTTATACTCTATGAGGGGGCTTTGTTATACTCGATGAGGGGACTTTGTTATATTCGACCAGGGGTCTTTGTTATACTCTATCAGGGGCCTTTGTTATACTTGATCAGGGGGCTTTGTTGCACTCGATCAGGGGACTTTGTTATTCTCGATCAGGGGACTTTGTTATACTCGTTTAGGGGGCTTTGTTTTACTCGAACAGGAAACTTTGTTATATTCGATGAGGGGACTTTGTTATACTCGATCATGGGACTTTGTTTTACTCGATGATGGGCCTTTGTTATACTAGATGAGGGGACTCTGTTATACTCGATCAGGGGACTCGGTAATACTCGATCAGGGGAGTTTGTTATACTCGTTCAGGGGACATTGTTATACTCGATAAGGGGACTTTGTTATACTCGATCAGGGGCCTTTGTTGTACTCGATTAGGGGACTTTGTTATACTCGACCAGGAGTCTTTGTTATACTCGATTAGGGGTCTTGGTTATACTCGATTAGGGGACTCTGTTATACTCGACCACGGGTCTTTGTTATACTTGATCAGGGGCCTGTGTTATACTTGATTAGGGGGCTTTGTTATAATCGATCATGGAACTTTGTTATACTCGATCAGGGGACTTCGTTATACTCGATCAGGGGCCTTTGTTATACTTGATCAGGGGGCTTTGTTATACTCGATCAGGGGCCTTTGTTATACTCGATTAGGGGACTCTGTTATACTCGACCAGGGGTCTTTGTTATACTTGATCAGGGGCCTGTGTTATACTTGATTAGGGGGCTTTGTTATACTCGATCAGGGGACTTTGTTATTCTCGATCAGGGGACTTTGTTATACTCTTCGATCAGGAGGCTTTGTTATACTCGATCAGGAACTTTTGTTATACTCTGGATTAGGGGCCTTTGTTATATCGCCTTTAAATCCCTTTGTTATATCTGATGAGGGCTTTGCTTTTGCCTCGACCCGTAATTTGTTATACTCGATCATGGGCCTTTGTTAAACTCGATTAGCGGCCTTTGTTATACTCAATCAGGGGACTTTGTTATACTCGATCAGAGGACTTTGTTATACTCGATCAGGGAGCTTTGTTTTACTCGATCTGGAAACTTTGTTATACTCGATCAGGGGCCTTTGTTATAATCGTTCATGGGACTTTGTTAAAATCGATCAGGGGACTTTATTCTCCTCGATCAGGGGACTATGTTATACTTGACGAGTGGACTTTGTTATATTCGATGAGGGGACTTTGTTATACTCGACCATGGGACTTTGTTATACTCGATGAGGGGCCTCTGTTATACTCGATCAGGGGCCTTTGTTATACTTGATCAGGGGGCTTTCTTATACTCGATCAGGGAACTTTGTTATACTCGATCAGGGGCCTTTGTTATACTCGTTCAGGCGCCTTTGTTATACTCAATCAGGGGACATTGTTTTACTCAATCAGGGGACTTTCTTATACTCGTTTAGGGGGCTTTGTTTTACTCGATCAGGAAACTTTGTTATACTCGATGAGGGGCCTTTGTTATAATCGTTCAGAGGACTTTGTTATACTCTATCAGGGGACTTTGTTACACTCGATCAGGGGAATTTGTTATACTCGATGAGGGGACTTTGTTCTATTCGATGAGGGGAATTTATTATACTCGATCATGGAACCTTTGTTATACTAGATGAGGGGCTTAGTTATACTTGATCAGGGGACTCGGAAATACTCGATCAGGGGACTTTGTTATACTCGATCATTGGCATTTGTTATACTCATTTAGAGGCCTTTGTTATACTCAAACAGGGGCCTTAGTTAAACTCGATCAAAGGCCTTTGTTATTCTCGATTTGAGGACTTTGTTAAACTCAATGAGGAGACTTTGTTATACTCGATCAGGGGAGTTTGTTATACTCGATCAGGGGACATTGTTATACTCGATGAGGGGACTTTGTTATACTCGATCAGGGGCCTTTGTTGTACTCGATTAGGGGACTTTGTTATAATCGACCAGGGGTCTTTGTTATACTCAATCAGGGGTCTTTGTTATACTTGATGAGGGAGCTTTGTTATACTCGATCAGGGGCCTTTGTTATACTTGATGAGGGGGCCTTGTTATACTCGATCAGGGGACTTTATTATTCTCGATCAGGGGCCTTTGCTATACTCGATGAGGGGGCTTTGTTATACTCGATCATGGAACTTTGTTATACTCGATCAGGGGACTTCGTTATACTCGATCAGGGGCCTTTGTTATACTTGATCAGGGAGCTTTGTTATACCACTGAGATTTCTGTTATACCCTTGATTAGGACTCTCGTATACCTCGACCAGGGTCTTTGTTATACTTGATCAGGGCCTTTGTTATACTTCTGATTAGGGGCTTTGTTATAATCGATCAGGGGACTTTGTTATTCTCGATCAGGGGACTTTGTTATACTCGATCAGGAGGCTTTGTTATACCGGATCAGAACTTTGTTTATACCGATTAGGCCTTTGTTATACCTGCTCAAGCGCCTTTGTTATATTCGATGAGGGGCTTTGTTATACTTTGCTAAGGGACTTTGTTATACCATCAGGGCCCTTTTTGTTAAACCTGATCAGGGCCTTTGTTATACTCAATTAGGGATTTTGTTGGTACTCGATCAGGGACTTTTGTTATACTCGATCAGGGGTTTTTGTTACTTCGATCGGAAACTTTTGTTATACCGATCAGGGGCCTTGTTATAATCGTTCATGGGACTTTGTTATACTCGATCAGGGGACTTTATTCTCCTCGATCAGGGGACTATGTTATACTCTGACGGGGGACTTTGTTATATTCGATGAGACTTTGTTATACTCGGACCATGGAACTTTGTTATACTTTATCAGGGCCTCTACATCAGTTTTGTTATACCATCAAGAGACTGGGTTATACTCGATCAGGGACTTGTTATACCTCTATGAGGGCTTTTGTTATACTCGATGAGGGACTTTTGTTATTCTCGATCAGGGGACTTTGTTATACTCGATCAGGAGGCTTTGTTATACTCGATCAGGGAACTTTGTTATACTCGATTAGGTTTTAGTTATACTGCTCAGGCGTTTCTTATATTCGATGAGGGCTTTTTGTTATACTCGACCAGGGGACTTGTTATACTCGATCATGGGCCTTGTTAAACTCGATCAGGGCCTTTGTTATACTCAATCAGGGACTTTGTTATACCTGGATCAGGGACTTTGTTATACTCGATCAGGTTTTGTTTTACCATCGGGACTTTGTTATACTCGATCAGGGCCTTTGTTATAATTGTTCATGGACTTTGTTATACTCGATCAGGGGACTTATTCTCTCGATCAGGGACTATGTTATACTTG